>NC_083571.1:120608341-120827915 GCF_027579695.1 Neoarius graeffei | reverse complement strand
CTAACCCTAACCCTAACCCTAACCCTAACCCTAACCCTAACCCTAACCCTAACCCTAACCCTAACCCTAACCCTAACCCTAACCCTAACCCTAACCCTAACCCTAACCCTAACCCTAACCCTAACCCTAACCCTAACCCTAACCCCTAACCTAACCTCAACCTAACCCTAACCCTAACCCTAAACCCTACCCTAACCCTACCCCTAACCCTAACCTCGACCTACGACCCTTAACCGCTACAGAACCCTAACCACCTAACCCTACCCCTAACAACCCGCTAACCCTAACCTACCCTAACCCTAACCCTAACCCCAAACCCGACTCCCCTAACCCTAATCCCTAACCGTCCTAACCCTAACCCTAACCCTAACCCTAACCCTAACCCTAACCCTAACCCTAACCCTAACCCTAACCCTAACCCTAACCCTAACCCTAACCCTAACCCTAACCCTAACCCTAACCCTAACCCTAACCCTAACCCTAACCCTAACCCTAACCCTAACCCTAACCCTAACCCTAACCCTAACCCTAACCCTAACCCTAACCCTAACCCTAACCCTAACCCTAACCCTAACCCTAACCCTAACCCTAACCCTAACCCTAACCCTAACCCTAACCCTAACCCTAACCCTAACCCTAACCCTAACCCTAACCCTAACCCTAACCCTAACCCTAACCCTAACCCTAACCCTAACCCTAACCCTAACCCTAACCCTAACCCTAACCCTAACCCTAACCCTAACCCTAACCCTAACCCTAACCCTAACCCTAACCCTAACCCTAACCCTAACCCTAACCCTAACCCTAACCCTAACCCTAACCCTAACCCTAACCCTAACCCTAACCCTAACCCTAACCCTAACCCTAACCCTAACCCTAACCCTAACCCTAACCCTAACCCTAACCCTAACCCTAACCCTAACCCTAACCCTAACCCTAACCCTAACCCTAACCCTAACCCTAACCCTAACCCTAACCCTAACCCTAACCCTAACCCTAACCCTAACCCTAACCCTAACCCTAACCCTAACCCTAACCCTAACCCTAACCCTAACCCTAACCCTAACCCTAACCCTAACCCTAACCCTAACCCTAACCCTAACCCTAACCCTAACCCTAACCCTAACCCTAACCCTAACCCTAACCCTAACCCTAACCCTAACCCTAACCCTAACCCTAACCCTAACCCTAACCCTAACCCTAACCCTAACCCTAACCCTAACCCTAACCCTAACCCTAACCCTAACCCTAACCCTAACCCTAACCCTAACCCTAACCCTAACCCTAACCCTAACCCTAACCCTAACCCTAACCCTAACCCTAACCCTAACCCTAACCCTAACCCTAACCCTAACCCTAACCCTAACCCTAACCCTAACCCTAACCCTAACCCTAACCCTAACCCTAACCCTAACCCTAACCCTAACCCTAACCCTAACCCTAACCCTAACCCTAACCCTAACCCTAACCCTAACCCTAACCCTAACCCTAACCCTAACCCTAACCCTAACCCTAACCCTAACCCTAACCCTAACCCTAACCCTAACCCTAACCCTAACCCTAACCCTAACCCTAACCCTAACCCTAACCCTAACCCTAACCCTAACCCTAACCCTAACCCTAACCCTAACCCTAACCCTAACCCTAACCCTAACCCTAACCCTAACCCTAACCCTAACCCTAACCCTAACCCTAACCCTAACCCTAACCCTAACCCTAACCCTAACCCTAACCCTAACCCTAACCCTAACCCTAACCCTAACCCTAACCCTAACCCTAACCCTAACCCTAACCCTAACCCTAACCCTAACCCTAACCCTAACCCTAACCCTAACCCTAACCCTAACCCTTAACCCTAACCCTAACCCTAACCCTAACCCTAACCCTAACCCTAACCCTAACCCTAACCCTAACCCTAACCCTAACCCTAACCCTAACCCTAACCCTAATTAGGAAAATGAAGGAGAATAGACTCTTAAGGCGGAATTCGATTCCACAAATCAAGTCCGAAATTTCAGAAAGCTATTAAATGATAATCCTGCGGCATAGGTCGCTTTTTGGGATTGTGTAGAAGGTTATTACAGATTTTTTGACACCTTTGAAATAAATTTTCGATCTTCTTATGATTTTATACCGCAATAAAACCCCTTAAGCCTAATTACCACTAATTATTGTTGCAATATACTACCCTGTCACAGGGTGGCCGTTGTAAAAACTAGGTTTATGGATTCCGGACTACTTTTTTGGAACTTGCTCCAATAGGCTGGGACACCCCCCTGGACGCTAGGCCACGCCCCCCCAGACTTGATTTTTGGAATTGGGACTAGTTTTTTGGAACTTGCCCCAAACTTAATTCTGATAGGCTGGGACACACCCCTAGACCCTAGGCCACGCCCCCCCAGACTTGATTTTTGGAATTGGGACTAGTTTTTTGGAACTTGCCCCAAACTTAATTCTGATAGGCTGGGACACACCCCTAGACCCTAGGCCACGCCCCCCAGACTCGATTTTTGGAATTGGGACTAGTTTTTGGGAACTTGCCCCAAACTTAATTCTGATAGGCTGGGACACACCCCTGGACCCTAGGCCACGCCCCCCAGACTCGATTTATGGATCCGAGCCTACTTTTCTGGAAATCGCTCGAAACTTAATTCCGATATGCCGGCACGTGCCCCCGGACCCCAGGCCACTCCCCCAAAGTGTTTTTTGGGAAACCGGGACCGAGTTCCAAAAAACTAGTCCGAGTTCCAAAAATCAAGTCCGACCGTCTCGCACCTAAAACGGGGTCGAATTGTAACAAATGCTGTATCGGTAGATAGCCCTATGCGAGACGAAAAGGGGGATACTTGTCTGACGTCCGTACGACTTTCCTGTCCCGAACGGCGGCCCGAAACGCACTCGGAAAAAGGCCTCATAAAAACTGTTGGAAATATTCACAAAAAATCAGGAAAAGGTGCTATTGACTCGCAATTGAGGCTACCCCCCCTAAATCGTGGGCGTTGAGCACGCCTGACTTGGAACCGAGTCCCTAGCACCTTCCTGTCCCGAGATACACCCGAAGGTGAAAGGTCAGAAAAAAAGTGTAAAAATATTCGTGAAAAATTACCCGAATGTCCGTGCGGCTTCAAAATCGTCACACGCCCTAATTCTGGGTCCGCGATCGTGGCCGAGGCGTCCGCTGAACCTAGGCCCAAAAAAATCGACCGTTTTTGGAGGGAAAATGAAATTCCAACCGGCAAGTCTAAGCAATGGCGTCGGGTTTGGACTCGTTCAGGAAATCGAGTCCAAAGTCCTAACCGAGTGATTTCCAGAGCCATTTCACCCACTTGAAAGTCAGAAAAGTAATTTCTGATGGGCTATTGTGTTTCAGCATCCCATATAAGCCCTGGGAGTGGGGGAAAAAAAATAAAAATTTTTGGAAGATTTTAGGCCCACGGTGTCGAGTAAGGGTATTAGGCCTTTGACATAGGGGCTGGCCACGAGGCCTATTTTTTTTTTTTTTCAAAAATCCATTAAATATGGTTACCCTGAGCCTCACACATCATTTTTTTTGTACACATACAACTTTCAGCCTGCAAAAGGGCTCGCTCTGAAGTGAAGGAGTTACAATTACGGCTTTAGGCAAATAGACTTGATTTCCGGAACGAGTCCTAACCTAACTCATTGCTTAGACATTGCCGGTTGGAATTTCATTTTCCCTCCAAAAACGGTCAATTTTTTTGGGCCTAGGTTTCGCGGACGCCTCGGCCACGATCGGGGACCCCGAGTTAGGGCTTGCTAAGGTTTTGAAGCCGCGGGGAGATTCGGGTAATTTTTCACGAATATTTTTACACTTTTTTTCTGACCTTTCACCTTTGGGCGTATCTCGGGACAGGAAGGTGCTAGAGACTCGGTTCTGAGTCAGGCGCGCTCAGCGCCCTCGATTTAGGGGGGGTAGACTCGATTCCGGGTCAATAGCACCTTTTCCTGATTTTTTTGTGAATATTTCCAACTATTTTTACGAGGCCTTTGGCCGAGTGCGTTTTGGGCCGCCGTTCCGGACAGGAAGGTCGTACGGACGTCAGACGAGTACCCGCAGTTACGTCTCGCTTCGGGCTATCGCCCGAAAGGGGCGCGAGACCCTAGCCCGAAAAGGCTTGCCGTGATTGGACAAAATCTAAATTCCAACAGGTAATGTCTAAGCAATGGAGGCCACAACTCAAGTCCAATCTCCTAACCTAAGTGTGTGGGGGATGGGCAGTAGCAGCTGAGAGCTTCTTCTAAGAGCTTTTCTTTGACTGTGACAAGGCCCCGAACTGGATTTTTGGAATTCAGGCTCGATTTTTGGAATTGAGGCTCGATTTTTGGAATTGAGACTCGATTTTTGGAATTGAGGCTTGATTTTTGATATTTTTGATCTCTGGGGCAAAGTAGGGTTGTGACTTGATGTCTGGAACTTGATATCTGGAATTCAGACTTAATACCTTGAACCCATTATGTTTCACACTTGATATCTGGAATTCAGACTTGATATCTGGAACAAATTAGGGTTGGGACTTGATATCTGGAACTGGACACCAAAAAAGCATTTAATTGCAATTCAATAACTTTAATGCACTTCCATATCTTTGATAAAGCCACAATTTAATGCACTTCCATATCTTTAATAAAGCCACACCCCCCAGACTCGATTTTTGGAATTGGGACTAGTTTTTTGGAACTTGCTCCAAACTCAACTCTGATAGGCTGGGGCACCAACCCTGGCCCTAAGGCACACCCCACCCGACTCGGTTTCTGGGTTCCAGACTACTTTTTTGTGACTTGCTCCAAACTCAATTCTGATGTGCGGGCATGTGCCACCAGACCATAAGACACTTCACCACACTCTTTTCTTTGGAAAACAGACAACTTCATCAGGAAAAACCCTTATATCTCACTCCCTGAAAGACATTGGAGGAAACTTACACCACAGGGTCGCACAGACTGGGCTCCTCTATCAAATTCCAGTGCTATTACACTAGGATTAGGGTTAATTCCAAAAATCGAGTCTCAATTCCAAAAATCGAGTCTCAATTCCAAAAATCAAGTCTCAATTCCAAAAATCAAGTCTCAAACTCCTAACCGAGACTTGATATTTGGAATTGAGACTTGATTTTTGGAATTGAGACTCGATTTTTGGAATTGAGACTCGATTTTTGGAATTGAGGCTTGATTTTTGTTATTTTTGATCTCTGGGGCAAAGTAGGGTTGTGACTTGTTGTCTGGAACTTGATATCTGGAATTCAGACTTACTACCTTGAACCCATTAGGTTTCACACTTGATATCTGGAATTCA
Organism: Neoarius graeffei; assembly: GCF_027579695.1. Taxonomy (NCBI): domain Eukaryota; kingdom Metazoa; phylum Chordata; class Actinopteri; order Siluriformes; family Ariidae; genus Neoarius; species Neoarius graeffei. Next base: position 120,822,601 of record NC_083571.1, on the reverse strand, counting down.
GACTTGATATGTGGAACAAATTAGGGTTGGGACTTGATATCTGGAACTGGACACCAAGAAAGCATTTTATTGCAATTCAATAACTTTAATGCACTTCCATGTCTTTAATAAAGCCACAATTTAATGCACTTCCATATCTTTAATGAAGCCACACCCTCCAGACTGGATTTTTGGACTTCAGACTACTTTTTTGGAACTTGCTCAAAACTCAATTCTGATAGGCTGGGGCACCAACCCTGGCCCTAAGCCACAGCCCACCCGACTCGGTTTCTGGGTTCCAGACTACTTTTTTGGGACTTGCTCCAAACTCAATTCTGATGTGCTGACATGTGCCACCAGACCATAAGACACTTCACCACAATCTTTTCTTTGGAAAACAGACAACTTCATCAGGAAAAACCCTTATATCTCGCTCCCTGAAAGACATTGGAGGAAACTTTCACCACAGGGTCGTACAGACTGGGCTCCTCTATCAAATTCCAGTGCTATTACACTAGGATTAGGGTTAATTCCAAAAATCAAGTCTCAATTCCAAAAATCGAGTCTCAATTCCAAAAATCAAGTCTCAATTCCAAAAATCAAGTCTCAAACTCCTAACCGAGACTTGATATTTGGAATTGAGACTTGATTTTTGGAAATGAGACTCGATTTTTGGAATTGAGACTCGATTTTTGGAATTGAGGCTTGATTTTTGTTATTTTTGATCTCTGGGGCAAAGTAGGGTTGTGACTTGATGTCTGGAACTTGATATCTGGAATTCAGACTTAATACCTTGAACCCATTAGGTTTCACACTTGATATCTGGAATTCAGACTTGATATCTGGAACAAATTAGGGTTGGGACTTGATATCTGGAACTGGACACCAAAAAAGCATTTTATTGCAATTCAATAACTTTAATGCACTTCCATGTCTTTAATAAAGCCACAATTTAATGCACTTCCATATCTTTAATGAAGCCACACCCTCCAGACTGGATTTTTGGACTTCAGACTACTTTTTTGGAACTTGCTCAAAACTCAATTCTGATAGGCTGGGTAACCAACCCTGGCCCTAAGCCACAGCCCACCCGACTCGGTTTCTGGTTTCCAGACTACTTTTTTGGGACTTGCTCCAAACTCAATTCTGATGTGCTGACATGTGCCACCAGACCATAAGACACTTCACCACACTCTTTTCTTTGGAAAACAGACAACTTCATCAGGAAAAACCCTTATATCTCGCTCCCTGAAAGACATTGGAGGAAACTTTCACCACAGGGTCATACAGACTGGGCTCCTCTATCAAATTCCAGTGCTATTACACTAGGATTAGGGTTAATTCCAAAAATCGAGTCTCAATTCCAAAAATCGAGTCTCAATTCCAAAAATCAAGTCTCAATTCCAAAAATCAAGTCTCAAACTCCTAACCGAGACTTGATATTTGGAATTGAGACTTGATTTTTGGAATTGAGACTCGATTTTTGGAATTGAGACTTGATTTTTGGAATTGAGACTCGATTTTTGGAATTGAGACTTGATTTTTGGAATTGAGGCTTGATTTTTGTTATTTTTGATCTCTGGGGCAAAGTAGGGTTGTGACTTGATGTCTGGAACTTGATATCTGGAATTCAGACTTAATACCTTGAACCCATTAGGTTTCACACTTGATATCTGGAATTCAGACTTGATATCTGGAACAAATTAGGGTTGGGACTTGATATCTGGAACTGGACACCAAAAAAGCATTTTATTGCAATTCAATAACTTTAATGCACTTCCATGTCTTTAATAAAGCCACAATTTAATGCACTTCAATATCTTTAATGAAGCCACACCATCCTGACTGGATTTTTGGACTTCAGACTACTTTTTTGGAACTTGCTCCAAACTCAATTCTGATAGGCTGGGGCACCAACCCTGGCCCTAAGCCACAGCCCACCCAACTCGGTTTCTGGGTTCCAGACTACTTTTTTGGAACTTGCTCCAACCTCAATTCTGATGTGCTGACATGTGCCACCAGACCATAAGACACTTCACCACACTCTTTTCTTTGGAAAACAGACAACTTCATCAGGAAAAACCCTTATATCTCGCTCCCTGAAAGACATTGGAGGAAACTTTCACCACAGGGTCGTACAGACTGGGCTCCTCTATCAAATTCCAGTGCTATTACACTAGGATTAGGGTTAATTCCAAAAATCGAGTCTCAATTCCAAAAATCGAGTCTCAATTCCAAAAATCAAGTCTCAATTCCAAAAATCAAGTCTCAAACTCCTAACCGAGACTTGATATTTGGAATTGAGACTTGATTTTTGGAATTGAGACTCGATTTTTGGAATTGAGACTCGATTTTTGGAATTGAGGCTTGATTTTTGTTATTTTTGATCTCTGGGGCAAAGTAGGGTTGTGACTTGATGTCTGGAACTTGATATCTGGAATTCAGACTTAATACCTTGAACCCATTAGGTTTCACACTTGATATCTGGAATTCAGACTTGATATCTGGAACAAATTAGGGTTGGGACTTGATATCTGGAACTGGACACCAAAAAAGCATTTTATTGCAATTCAATAACTTTAATGCACTTCCATGTCTTTAATAAAGCCACAATTTAATGCACTTCCATATCTTTAATGAAGCCACACCCTCCAGACTGGATTTTTGGACTTCAGACTACTTTTTTGGAACTTGCTCAAAACTCAATTCTGATAGGCTGGGGCACCAACCCTGGCCCTAAGCCACAGCCCACCCGACTCGGTTTCTGGGTTCCAGACTACTTTTTTGGGACTTGCTCCAAACTCAATTCTGATGTGCTGACATGTGCCACCAGACCATAAGACACTTCACCACACTCTTTTCTTTGGAAAACAGACAACTTCATCAGGAAAAACCCTTATATCTCGCTCCCTGAAAGACATTGGAGGAAACTTTCACCACAGGGTCGTACAGACTGGGCTCCTCTATCAAATTCCAGTGCTATTACACTAGGATTAGGGTTAATTCCAAAAATCGAGTCTCAATTCCAAAAATCGAGTCTCAATTCCAAAAATCAAGTCTCAATTCCAAAAATCAAGTCTCAAACTCCTAACCGAGACTTGATATTTGGAATTGAGACTTGATTTTTGGAATTGAGACTCGATTTTTGGAATTGAGACTTGATTTTTGGAATTGAGGCTTGATTTTTGTTATTTTTGATCTCTGGGGCAAAGTAGGGTTGTGACTTGATGTCTGGAACTTGATATCTGGAATTCAGACTTAATACCTTGAACCCATTAGGTTTCACACTTGATATCTGGAATTCAGACTTGATATCTGGAACAAATTAGGGTTGGGACTTGATATCTGGAACTGGACACCAAAAAAGCATTTTATTGCAATTCAATAACTTTAATGCACTTCCATGTCTTTAATAAAGCCACAATTTAATGCACTTCCATATCTTTAATGAAGCCACACCCTCCTGACTGGATTTTTGGACTTCAGACTACTTTTTTGGAACTTGCTCAAAACTCAATTCTGATAGGCTGGGGCACCAACCCTGGCCCTAAGCCACAGCCCACCCAACTCGGTTTCTGGGTTCCAGACTACTTTTTTGGAACTTGCTCCAACCTCAATTCTGATGTGCTGACATGTGCCACCAGACCATAAGACACTTCACCACACTCTTTTCTTGGGAAAACAGACAACTTCATCAGGAAAAACCCTTATATCTCGCTCCCTGAAAGACATTGGAGGAAACTTTCACCACAGGGTCGTGCAGACTGGGCTCCTCTATCAAATTCCAGTGCTATTACACTAGGATTAGGGTTAATTCCAAAAATCAAGTCTCAATTCCAAAAATCGAGTCTCAATTCCAAAAATCAAGTCTCAATTCCAAATATCAAGTCTCAATTCCAAAAATCGAGTCTCAATTCCAAAAATCAAGTCTCAAACTCCTAACCCTAATCCTAACCGAGACTTGATTTTTGGAATTGAGACTCGATTTTTGGAATTGAGACTTGATTTTTGGAATTGAGACTTGATTTTTGGAATTGAGACTTGATTTTTGGAATTGAGACTTGATTTTTGGAATTGAGGCTTGATTTTTGTTATTTTTGATCTCTGGGGCAAATTAGGGTTGGGACTTGATGTCTGGAACTTGATATCTGGAATTCAGACTTAATACCTTGAACCCATTAGGTTTCACACTTGATATCTGGAATTCAGACTTGATGTCTGGAACAAATTAGGGTTGGGACTTGATATCTGGAACTGGACACCAAAAAAGCATTTTATTGCAATTCAATAACTTTAATGCACTTCCATATCTTTAAAAAAGCCACAGTTTAATGCACTTCCATATCTTTAATAAAGCCACACCCTCCAGACTGGATTTTTGGAATTGTGACTAGTTTTTTGGAACTTGCTCCAAACTCAACTCTGATAGGCTGGGGCACCAACCCTGGCCCTAAGGCACACCCCACCCGACTCGGTTTCTGGGTTCCAGACTACTTTTTTGGGACTTGCTCCAAACTCAATTCTGATGTGCTGACATGTGCCACCAGACCATAAGACACTTCACCACACTCTTTTCTTTGGAAAACAGACAACTTCATCAGGAAAAACCCTTATATCTCGCTCCCTGAAAGACATTGGAGGAAACTTTCACCACAGGGTCGTACAGACTGGGCTCCTCTATCAAATTCCAGTGCTATTACACTAGGATTAGGGTTAATTCCAAAAATCGAGTCTCAATTCCAAAAATCGAGTCTCAATTCCAAAAATCGAGTCTCAATTCCAAAAGTCAAGTCTCAAACTCCTAACCGAGACTTGATTTTTGGAATTGAGACTTGATTTTTGGAATTGAGACTCGATTTTTGGAATTGAGACTTGATTTTTGGAATTGAGGCTTGATTTTTGATATTTTTGATCTCTGGGGCAAATTAGGGTTGTCACTTGATGTCTGGAACTTGATATCTGGAATTCAGACTTAATATCTTGAACCCACTAGGGTTCACACTTGATATCTGGAATTCAGACTTGATATCTGGAGCAAAGTAGGGTTGTGACATGATGTCTGGACCCTGGACACCAAGAAAACATTTTATTGCAATTCAATAACTTTAATGCACTTCCATATCTTTAGTAAGCCAAAAAACCTTTAAAGAAATACAATAACATCAAACATTTCAAAACACACTTTTAATAGAACAGCATGGAACAGAAGGTCATGGGGACACTTTGGGCTTGTTCTCCCACAGCCCTAAATCCTCCTGGGGAAAGTTGTTAGGAGCATGTTTCAGGCCATTTGGAGTGTATCGGTGCCTGTTTTGGAGACATTTAAATTTGATATTGAACTCTTTTAGTTTGAGCCTAGGCTCGTAAGCCCCAACACCACGTCAAGGTAGAGTTCACGTTGGGGTTGTTAACACAATGTGGTTTTGTCTAAGCAATGGGTCGGGTTAGGACTCGTTCCGGAAATCGAGTCCAAAGTCCTAACCGAGTGATTTCCAGAGCCATTTCACCCACTTGAAAGCCAGAAAAGTCATTTCTGATGGGCTATTGTGTTTCAGCATCCCATATAAGCCCTGGGAGTGGGGGGAAAAAAAATATTTTTTTGGATGAGTTTAGGCCCACGGTGTCGAGTAAAGGTATTAGGCCTTTGACCCATCCGTAGGGTCTGGCAACGAGGCCAATTTTTTTTTTTCAAAAATACGTTAAATATGGTTACCCTGAGCACCATGCATCCTTTTTTGTACACATACAACTTTCAGCCTGCAATAGGGCTCGCTCTGAAGTGAAGGAGTTAGGCTTAGCGGGTTAGGAAAATAGACTTCATTTCCGGAATTAGGCCTATTGACAGTATCCTATACCTGGAACGAGGCCTAACCTTTCAAAAACATTTAACACTACAAGTCCCAGCATTTTTCTGTCTACCTAGAAGACCCACATAGGGGCCGTTTGGCCCGACCGCTTTTCCCTTATGCACTCCTTTTGTTATGGTAATGAGGCTGTTAGTGGCAGTGTGTGGGGGGAGGGGGTCACCCTTCACACACTTCACACTTCAGTGGTGAAGTCATGTTGGCTGCTTCTGTGAGAATGAGGAATAAAAACACATTCTATTCTAAAATGTGAACATGTGACTGTCCCATGTGACCATAACATTTATCCCCATGGCAATTAATCAATTGAACAAGATATGGGAGATACATACTTAAAACTACACTTTAATGTACAAATGATTCCTTTTAACATTTCTAGCATTGATTGATGCCTCTGACCAGTGGTCTGTATTTATTTACACGTTTTGCTATTTATTGTGTTGTGATGGGTTTTTTTATTGTATGTGTTTTTTGTCACTCTGCTGTGCTGTAAGACAAATTGCCTTTTTTAAGGACATTAAAGCTTTCAACTCAAGTCAAGACGAGTCATAACGACTCATGTGACTGCAACCAGACAATTGTTTGATGGATAAATACCTCAGTGCACATGGACTATCGCTTCAGTTCCCTCAAGAATTTTGTGGTGAAAGAAGCTCCTCTCCAAGGAACGAAGATGCAGAGATTCAACAGGCATTGGAAATGATCCTGGATGGAGCAAACCCTTGCGACAAGTTCAAGTGGCTCCAGCCGTGTGCCACTATCAGCCACATTTCCATAACAAAATGAGTGTCCAGAGGGGGGACTTGAGGCCAATTGGCCCTCTTGTGGTTTTTCTAGGTAAAAAGGCCAAATGGCCCCTCTCTGGGAAAAAAATCATGTCTCCAAAATAGGTAAGGTTAGCGGGTTAGGGAAATAGACTTGATTTCCGGAATTAGGCCTATTGACAGTATCCTATACCCGGAACGAGGCCTAACCTTTCACAAAAACATTTTTTTAAAAATCATGTCTCCAAAATAGGTAGACTCCAAATGGGCTGAAACCTGCTCCTAACACCTTCCCCTGGGAAGTTTTTTGGCAAGTGGGACTTGGGCAAATTTTCACTACCGGCCTTCCATTGAAATGAATGGGTTAGGGTTTGTTTTTGAATAACTCTGAAACTAAAGGTCCTACGGCTTCGCGGATGCGTCGGCCACGATCGGGGACCGCGACTTAGTGTGTGCGACGATTTTGAAGCCGCGGGGACATTCGGGTAATTTTTCACGAATATTTTTACACTTTTTTTCTGACCTGTGACCTTTGGGTGTATCTCAGGACAGGAAGGTGCTAGAGACTCGGTTCTGAGTCAGGCGCGCTCGGCGCCCTCGATTTAGGGGGGGTAGACTTGATTCTGGGTCAATAGCACCTTTTCCTGATTTTTTTGTGAATATTTCCAACAATTTTTACGAGGCCTTTTGCCGAGTGCGTTTCGGGCCGCCGTTCCGGACAGGAAGGTCGTACGGACGTCAGACGAGTATCCCCCGTTTCGTCTCGCTTAGGGCTATCTACCGATAGGGGCGCGAGGCCCTAGCCCGAAAAGGCGGGCCGTGATTGGACGAAATCAAAATTCCAACCGTCAAGTCTAAGCAATGGGGTCGGGTTAGGACTCGTTCCGGAAATCAAGTCCAAAGTCCTAACCGAGTGATTTCCAGAGTCATTTCCCCCACTTGAAAGTCAGAAAAGTCATTTCTGATGGGCTATTGTGTTTCACCATCCCATATAAGCCCTGGGAGTGGGGAAAAAATAAAAATAAAAATTGGATGATTTTAGGCCCACGGTGTCGAGTAAGGGTATTAGGCCTTGGACGTAGGGTCTGGCGACGAGGCCGATTTTTTTTTTTCAAAAATCCATTAAATATGGTTACCCTGAGCCCCACGCATCCTCTTTGTACACATACACCTTTCAGCCTGCAAAAGGCCTGGCTCTGAAGTGAAGGAGTCAGGGTTAGCGGGTTAGGGAAATAGACTTCATTTCCGGAATTAGGCCTATTGACAGTATCCTATACCCGGAACGAGGCCTAACCTTTCAAAAACATTTTTTAAAAAATCATGTTGCAGTTGCAAAGAGAATTTGCTACTAACGCAAACTTTACAGCACATCAGGGAAAAAAGGACAAAAAAGGCTACCGGTAAACCCACTGAACTTTTTTATATGCAAACGCTGCGCTCGCGGTAATCCGTGGGCATGACAAATGTTTGTTCCTTACCTGTGATTGGTTTAAACTTTCTTTCTCAGTGGCGTGTAGTAAAATATCTTCAGTTAAAGTGAACAAACTGCCTGTGAAAGGGCTAATGGTTAAAATGGTTCTTACTTTACAACTGGTTTTCTGTTCAGTTATATTTGTTCAGCAACATATTACCTGAATGATTACAAATTGTTAAAATATACTTAATTTACCTTATACATAAATATTTATATATTGTTGCCTAATTAACTTGGGTTTTGTTATAGAAAAACAAGCATTTATTCATACATGCTTTGTTGTAGAAAAACAGGCATTTATTCATACATTTATTTTATGTTTGTATGTTTAAAGGTTTTTAACCTTCTAGCTTCTACTTCTGATTCTGGTTCTATGTTTTGTTCTGGGAAAACCCACTACTACCACAATTATACTATAACGTCAGTTCCACTGAAAACCAATAAAATACAAGACGAGTGGAATGCTGTGTCCGAGTCCTTCCCTTTCAAGTGTGGGAAACCCTGATGCTCACATACACTTGACAGACCCTGTGTTTGACTTACATCTCTGTTGTTGTTGTGAAAAGTAGTGTGGGGGAAGGGCATCAGCAGCAGAGAGCTTCTGTGTGGGTGGGGAGGGGCAATAGCAGCAGAGAGCTTCTTCTAAGAGCATTTCTTTGACAAGACCCAGACTGGATTTTCCAAAAAAACACCTTGGCGGCGTGGCTTAGGGTCCTAAGGCGTGTCCCAGCACGTCAAAATTGAGTTTGGACCAGGATAGGACATTGGACTTCAATACCAGAATTAGGCCTATTGACAGTATCCTATACCCGGAACGAGGCCTAACCGTTCAAAAACATTTTAAAAAAAAATCATGTATCCAAAATAGGTAGACTCCAAATGGGCTGAAACGTGCTCCTAACATCTTCCCCCGGGAAGTTCTTTGGCAAGTGGGACTTGGGAAGTTTTCACGACTGGCCTTCCATTGAAATGAATGGGTTAGTGTTTGTTTTTGAATAACTCTGAAACTAAAGGACCTACGGCTTCGCGGACACCTCAGCCACGATCGGGGACCCCGAGTTAGGGTGTGTGACGATTTTGAAGCAGCGGGGACATTCGGGTTATTTTTCACGAATATTTTTACACTTTTTTTCTGACCTGTGACCTTTGGGTGTATCTCAGGACAGGAAGGTGCTAGAGACTCGGTTCAAAGTCAGGCGCGCTCAGTGCCCTCGATTTAGGGGGGGGTAGACTCGATTCCGGGTCAATACCACCTTTTCCTGATTTTTTTGTGAATATTTCCAACTATTTTTACGAGGCCTTTGGCCGAGTGCGTTTCGGGCCGCCGTTCCGGACAGGAAGGTCGTACGGACGTCAGACGAGTATCCCCCGTATCGTCTCGCTTAGGGCTATCTACCGATAGGGGCGCGAGGCCCTAGCCCGAAAAGGCGGGCCGTGATTGGACGAAATCAAAATTCCAACCGGCAAGTCTAAGCGATGGGGTCGGGTTAGGACTCGTTCCGGAAATCAAGTCCAAAGTCCTAACCGAGTGATTTCCAGAGTCATTTCCCCCACTTGAAAGTCAGAAAAGTCATTTCTGATGGGCTATTGTGTTTCACCATCCCATATAAGCCCTGGGAGTGGGGGGAAAAAAAATAAAAAATTTTGGATGATTTTAGGCCCACGGTGTCGAGTAAGGGTATTAGGCCTTGGACGTAGGGTCTGGCGACGAGGCCGATTTTTTTTTTTTCAAAAATCCGTTAAATATGGTTACCCTGAGCCCCACGCATCCTCTTTGTACACATACAACTTTCAGCCTGCAAAAGGGCTTGCTCTGAAGTGAAGGAGTCAGGGTTAGCGGGTTAGGGAAATAGACTTCATTTCCGGAATTAGGCCTATTGACAGTATCCTATTCCCGGAACGAGGCCTAACCTTTCAAATACATTTTTTAAAAATCATGTATCCAAAATAGGTAGACTCCAAATGGGCTGAAACATGCTCCTAACACCTTCCCCTGGGAAGTTCTTTGGCAAGTGGGACTTGGGAGGTTTTCACTACCGGCCTTCCATTGAAATGAACGGGTTAGTGTTTGTTTTTGAATAACTCTGAAACTAAAGGTCCTACGGCTTCGCGGACACCTCGGCCACGATCGGGGACCCCGAGTTAGGGGGTGGGACGAATCTGAAACCGCGGGGACATTCGGGTAATTTTTCACGAATATTTTTACACTTTTTTTCTGACCTGTGAGCTTTGGGCGTATCTCGGGACAGGAAGGTGCTAGACACTCGGTTCCGAGTCAGGCGCGCTCGGCGCCCTCGATTTAGGGGGGGTAGACCAGATTCCGGGTCGATGGCACCTCTTCCTGATTTTTTTGTGAATATTTCTGACTATTTTTACGAGGCCTTCGGCCTAGTGCGTTTCGGGCCGCCGTTCCGGACGGGAAGGTCGTACGGACGTCGGACGAGTGTCCCCCGTTCCGTCTCGCTCGGGGCTATCTACCGATGGGGGCGCGAGGCCCTAGCCCGAAAAGGCGGTCCGTGATTGGACGAAATCAAAATTCCAACCGGCAAGTCTAAGCGATGGGGTCGGGTTAGGACTCGTTCCGGAAATCGAGTCCAAAGTCCTAACCGAGTGATTTCCAGAGCCATTTCACCCACTTGAAAGTCAGAAAAGTCATTTCTGATGGGCTATTGTGTTTCAGCATCCCATATAAGCCCTGGGAGTGGGGGGAAAAAAAATAAAAAATTTTGGATGATTTTAGGCCCACGGTGTCGAGTAAGGGTATTAGGCCTTGGACGTAGGGTCTGGCGACGAGGCCGATTTTTTTTTTCAAAAATCCGTTAAATACGGTTACCCTGAGCCCCACGCATCCTCTTTGTACACATACAACTGTCAGCCTGCAAAAGGGCTCACTCTGAAGTGAAGGAATCAGTGTTAGCGGGTTAGGGAAATAGACTTCATTTCCGGAACGAATCCTAACCTAACTCATTGCTTAGACATTGCCGGTTGGAATTTCATTTTCCCTCCAAAAACGGTCGATTTTTTTGGGCCTGGGTTTTGCGCCTTTGGGTATCGGTAGAGAGCCGGGTCTGTGCGGCCCTACGGTAAAAGTTTTCTCGGGTGTCTTTCGTGGACCGAGTTATGGGCCTTTTTTGGAATGATTTTGAATTGAATTTTGAAACGAATGGGTTAGGGTTTGTTTTCGAATAACTCTGAAACTAAAGGTCCTACGGCTTCGCGGACGTGTCGGCCACGATCGGGGACCCCGATTTAGGGCGCGCGACGATTTTGAAGCCGCCGGGACGTTCGGGTAATTTTTCACGAATATTTTTACACTTTTTTTCCGACCTTTCACCTTCGGGCGTATCTCGGGACGGGAAGGCGCTAGAGACTCGGTTCCGAGTCAGGCGCGCTCGGCGCCCTCGATTTAGGGGGGGTAGACTCGATTCCGGGTCGACGGCACCTCTTCCTGATTTTTTTGTGAATATTTCCGACTATTTTTACGAGGCTTTCGGCCTAGTGCGTTTCGGGCCGCCGTTCCGGACGGGAAGGTCGTACGGACGTCGGACGAGCATCCCCCGTTTCGTCTCGCTCGGGGCTATCTACCGACGGGGGCGCGAGGCCCTAGGCCGAAAAGGCGGGCCGCGATCGGACGAAATCGAAATTCCAACCTGCAAGTCTAAGCGATGGGGTCGGGTTAGGACTCGTTCCGGAAATCGAGTCCAAAGTCCTAACCGAGTGATTTCCAGAGCCGTTTCCCCCACTTGAAAAATAATTTCTGACATCGACCCGTGCGGCTCGATCGGACTCGGTGCGCTATTACGTTGCACGACCCCTTTTTCCCCATTCATTTATATGGGCTTCTTTGGAGATACGTGAGATCTCGCCAGCAGATGGAGGCAAAACACAAGCGATAATACTCTGCCTCTCGACTTCAGTTCCACAGGGAATCTTGGTGTGATTTTCTGGGGTCTCCTCACAGGGCCTGGCTAAGCGCGCTGCATCACTCTCGCGATTTCCCACAGGGGAATTGTCTAGTTATTATCATTCTTATTCTTCTTATTATTTTTTTTTCAAAAATCCATTAAATACGGTTGCCCTGAGCCCCACGCATCCTTTTTTGTAGACATACAACTTTCAGCCTGCAAAAGGGCTCGCTCTGAAGTGAAGGAGTGAGGGTTAGCGGGTTAGGGAAATAGACTTCGTTTCCTTGAATTAGGCCTATTTACTGTATCCTATACCCGGAACGAGGCCTAACCTTTCACAAAAACATTTTTTTAAAAATCATGTCTCCAAAATATGTGCCAAACGCCTCCAAATGGGCTGAAACGTGCTCCTAACACCTTCCCCTGGGAAGTTTTTTGGCAAGTGGGACTTGGCCGTTTCACCCACTTGAAAGTCAGAAAAGTCATTTCTGATGGGATATTGTGTTTCAGCATCCCATATAAGCCCTGGGAGTGGAGGAAAAAAAAAATAAAAGGGTTTCATTTCATCCCAAATCATTTTGGATGATTTTAGGCCCACGGTGTCGAGTAAGGGTATTAGGCCTTGGACGTAGGGTCTGGCGACGAGGCCGATTTTTTTTTTTCAAAAATCCGTTAAATACGGTTACCCTGAGCCCCCACGCATCCTCTTTTCCAACTGTTTTTACGGGCCTTCGGCCTAGGACGTTTCGGGCCGCCGTTCCGGACAGGAAGGTCGTACGGAGGTCGGACGAGTATCCCCCGATTCGTCTCGCTCGGGGCTATCTACCGATACCGCGTTTGTTACGGTTCGACCCCGTTTTAGGGGCGAGACGGTCGGACTTGATTTTTGGAACTCGGACTAGTTTTTTGGAACTCGTTCCCGGTTTCCCAAAAAAACGATTCGGGGGAGTCGCCCGTGGTCCGGGGGCACGTCCCGTCGTATCGGAATCGAGTTTCGAGCGATATTTCAAAAAAGCGGTCTCGGATCCGGATGTCGGGTCTGGGGGGCGTGGCCTAGGGTCCGGGGGCGTGTCCCAGCCTATCAGAATCGAGTTTGGGGCGAGTTCCAAAAAACCAGTCCCAATTCCAAAAATCGAGTCCGGGGGGCGTGGCCTAGCGTCGGGGGGCGTGTCCCAGCCAATCAGAATCGAGTTTGGGGCAAGTTCCAAAAATCTAGTCCCAATTCCAAAAATCGAGTCCGGGGGGCGTGGCCTAGGGTCGGGGGGCGTGTCCCAGCCAATCAGAATTGAGTTTGGGGCAAGTTCCAAAAAACCAGTCCCAATTCCAAAAATCGAGTCCGGGGGGCGTGGCCTAGGGTCGGGGGGCGTGTCCCAGCCAATCAGAATCGAGTTTGGGGCAAGTTCCAAAAAACTAGTCCCAATTCCAAAAATCGAGTCCGGGGGGCGTGGCCTAGGGTCGGGGGGCGTGTCCCAGCCAATCAGAATCAGGTTTGGGGCAAGTTCCAAAAAACTAGTCCCAATTCCAAAAATCAAGTCTGGGGGGCGTGGCCTAGGGTCCCGGGGGGGTCCGCAGCCAATCAGAATCGAGTTTGGGGCAAGTTCCAAAAAACTAGTCTGGAGTCCAGAAAACAAGTCTCTAGTGTTAGAGCGCCACCTAGAGTCCAATATGCCCTCGGCCTAGCCGACTAAGCTAAGCTATCCCAATTCCACAAACTGTGTTTTTGGATTCCAACTTGCCATTACCGATGAATGGTCGCAATCTGTCGTGACCGGTCGCGACGAAAAAATTCCAACTCCACAGTCCCCGCAATGGGGCCGGTTCCACAAATCAAGTCTATTTGCCTAACCCTAACCCTAACCCTAACCCTAACCCTAACCCTAACCCTAACCCTAACCCCTAACCCTAACCCTAACCCTAACCCTAACCCTAACCCTAACCCTAACCCTAACCCTAACCCTAACCCTAACCCTAACCCTAACCCTAATTAGGCGGAGATAGGACAATAGACTCTTAAGGTGGAATTGGATTCCACAAATCGAGTCCGAAATTCCGAAAAGCCATTAAACGGTTTTCCTGTGGGCTGGGTCGCTTTTTGGGATTTTGCAGAGGGTTATTACAGATTTTATGACACCCTTGGAATTAATTTTGGACCTCCCCACGATTTTATACCGCGATAAACCCCCTTATCCCAAGTTCAGCTGCAGTACCGTTCCATGACACCAGGTGGCTATTTCCCAGACTTGATTTGTGGAATTGGCCCAAAATGGGGAAATTCCACTGCAGGGCCATGCAGACTGGTCTCCCCTGCCGCCCTGCGGGGTCTGTGGCCCAGACTCGACTTTTGGAATTGGGACTATGTTTTTGGAATTGATACCTGGGATCCTGGGGGGAATCTGCAGTCAGGGGCACCTGGGACCTCCCCTGGCCGAGCTATGGGCCTCCAAAGTCGGGCTGGGGCCTCGGACATGACCGCCCGTGCTGGTTCCCTGGGTGGAGGTCAGGGGCATCTGCCTGCCAAGCCTGGGGCTCCTGGGACCTCCCCTGGCCGAGCTATGGGCCTCCAAAGTCGGGCTCGGGCCTTGTGTATAACCGCCACCTGAGTGGAGCCCCACGGGGAATAACGGCCCCTGGCGGGGGGCTGCCCGGGCCTTCGGGTGCTGGTTCCCTGGGGAGAGGTCAGGGGCATCTGCCTGCCAAGTCTGGGGCTCCTGGGACCTCCCCTGGCCGAGATATGGGCCTCCAAAGTCGGGCTCGGGCCTTGTGTATAACCGCCACCTGAGTGGAGCCCCACGGGGAATAACGGCCCCTGTCGGGGGGCTGACCGGGCCTTCGGGTGCTGGTTCCCTGGGGAGAGGTCCCAGGCATCTGCCTGCCAAGTCTGGGGCTCCTGGGACCTCCCCTGGCCGAGATATGGGCCTCCAAAGTCGGGCTCGGGCCTTGTGTATAACCGCCACCTGAGTGGGGCCCCACGGGGAATAACGGCCCCTGGCGGGGTGCTGCCCGGGCCTTCGGGTGCTGGTTCCCTGGGGAGAGGTCCCAGGCATCTGCCTGCCAAGTCTGGGGCTCCTGGGACCTCCCCTGGCCGAGCTATGGGCCTCCAAGTTGGGGCTCGGGCCTTGTGTATAACCGCCACCTGTGTGGAGCCCCACGGGGAATAACGGCCCCTGGCGGGGGGCTGCCCGGGCCTTCGGGTGCTGGTTCCCTGGGGAGAGGTCCCAGGCATCAGCCTGCCGAGTCTGGGGCTCCTGGGACCTCCCCTGGCCGAGCTATGGGCCTCCATGGTCTGGCTGAGGCCTTGTATAAAACAGCCAACTGAGTGGGGCCCCACGGGGGATAGCGTCCCCTGGCTGGGGGCTTCCCGTGCTGGTTCCCTGGGTGGAGGTCAGGGGCATCTGCCTGCCAAGTCTGGGGGTCCTGGGACCTCCCCTGGCCGAGCTAGGGGCCTCCAAGTTGGGGCTTGGGCCTTGTGTATAACCACCACCTGAGTGGAGCCCCACGGGGAATAACGGCCCCTGGCTGGGGGCTGCCCGGGCCTTCCCGTGCTGGTTCCCTGGGGAGAGGTCCCAGGCATCAGCCTGCCAAGTCTGGGGCTCCTGGGACCTCCCCTGGCCGAGTTATGGGCCTCCATGGTCTGGCTCAGGCCTTGTATAAAACAGCCAACTGAGTGGGGCCCCACGGGGGATAGCGTCCCCTGGCTGGGGGCTTCCCATGCTGGTTCCCTGGGTGGAGGTCAGGGGCATCTGCCTGCCAAGTCTGGGGGTCCTGGGAGGTCCCCTGGCCGAGCTAGGGGCCTCCAAGTTGGGGCTTGGGCCTTGTGTATAACCACCACCTGAGTGGAGCCCCACGGGGAATAACGGCCCCTGGCTGGGGGCTGCCCGGGCCTTCCCGTGCTGGTTCCCTGGGGAGAGGTCCCAGGCATCAGCCTGCCAAGTCTGGGGCTCCTGGGACCTCCCCTGGCCGAGCTATGGGCCTCCATGGTCTGGCTGAGGCCTTGTATAAAACAGCCAACTGAGTGGGGCCCCACGGGGGATAGCGTCCCCTGGCTGGGGGCTTCCCATGCTGGTTCCCTGGGTGGAGGTCAGGGGCATCTGCCTGCCAAGTCTGGGGGTCCTGGGACCTCCCCTGGCCGAGCTAGGGGCCTCCAAGTTGGGGCTTGGGCCTTGTCTATAACCACCACCTGTGTGGAGCCCCACGGGGAATAACGGCCCCTGGCTGGGGGCTGCCCGGGCCTTCCCGTGCTGGTTCCCTGGGGAGGGGTCCCAGGCATCAGCCTGCCAAGCCTGGGGCTCCTGGGACCTCTCCTGGCCGAGCTATGGGCCTCCAAGTTGGGGCTTGGGCCTTGTGTATAACCACCACCTGTGTGGAGCCCCACGGGGAATAACGGCCCCTGGCTGGGGGCTGCCCGGGCCTTCCCGTGCTGGTTCCCTGGGTGGAGGTCAGGGGCATCTGCCTGCCAAGCCTGGGGCTCCTGGGACCTCCCCTGGCCGAGCTATGGGCCACCAAGTTGGGGCTTGGGCCTTGTGTATAACCACCACCTGAGTGGAGCCCCACGGGGAATAACGGCCCCTGGCTGGGGGCTGCCCGGGCCTTCCCGTGCTGGTTCCCTGGGTGGAGGTCCCAGGCATCAGCCTGCCAAGCCTGGGGCTCCTGGGACCTCCCCTGGCCGAGCTATGGGCCTCCAAGTTGGGGCTCGGGCCTTGTATCGAACCTCCGACTGAGTGGGGCCCCACGGGGGATAGCGTCCCCTGGCTGGGGGCTTCCCCTGCTGGTTCCCTGGGTGGAGGTCGGGGGCATCTGCCTGTAAAGTCTGGGGGTCCTGGGAGGTCCCCTGGCCGAGCTAGGGGCCTCCAAAATCGGACTGGATATCTGGAATCCTGGTGGAATCTGCAGTCTGGGGCTGCTCAGTTATACCATGGGCAGATATAATATGGGCAGTTATACCATAGACAGTTATACCATGGGATTCAGGCTAGGGCAAAAACTTAGACAGGGTGGATGGACCAGGGACTCTTCCCCCTGTCCATGCCCGATTAGGAGAGCTCTCTGCTGGGAGGAGGGAGACTGCATCCCCCCCTGGAAGTGCTGCTGCGCACCTGGTGCTGCTGAGAGGTGCCATCGGGATACAGGGGATGAGTGGGCCTGGGAACCCATTGAGACTTGATTCATGGAATCCTGGGTCTACCGTCCCCCTGGCTGGGGGCTGCCCGGGCCTTCCCGTGCTGGTTCCCTGGGTGGAGGTCAGGGGCATCTGCCTATGAGGTCTGGGGGTCCTGGGAGGTCCCCTGGCCGAGCTAGGGGCCTCCAAATCGGACTTGATATCTGGAATCCTGGGGGAACCTGCAGTCAGGGGCACCTGGGAGCTCCCCTGGCCGAGCTATGGGCCTCCGAGGGCGGGCTGCTCAGTTATACCATGGGCAGTTATACCATGGAATTCAGACATGGCCAAAATCTTAGACATGGTGGATGGACCAGGGCACTCTTCCCCCTGGCCGTGCCCGAGGAGGAGAGCTCTCTCCTGGGAGGAGGGCGACTGCATCCCCCCCCTGGAAGTGCTGTTGCGCACCTGGTGGTGCTGAGAGGTGCCATCAGGATACAGGTGATGAGTGGGCTTGGGGAACCCACTGAGGCTTAATATCTGGTATCCTGGGGCTGACGTCCCCTGGCTGGGGGCTGCCCGGGCCTTCCCATGCTGGTTCCCTGGGGAGAGGTGAGAGGCATCTGCCTGTAAAGTCTGGGGGTCCTGGGAGGTCCCCTGGCCGAGCTATGGGCCTCCAAAGTCGGACTTGATATCTGGAATCCTGGGGCTGGCATCCCCTGGCTGGGGGCTGCCCGGGCCTTCCTGTGCTGGTTCCCTGGGTGGAGGTCAGGGGCATCTGCCTGCCAAGTCTGGGGGTCCTGGGAGGTCCCCTGGCCGAGCTATGGGCCTCCAAATTCGGACTCGATATCTGGAATCCTGGGGCTGACGTCCCCTGGCTGGGGGCTGCCCGGGCCTTCCCGTGCTGGTTCCCTGGGGAGAGGTGAGAGGCATCTGCCTGCCAAGTCTGGGGGTCCTGGGAGGTCCCCTGGCCGAGCTATGGGCCTCCAAAGTCGGACTTGATATCTGGAATCCTGGGGCTGGCGTCCCCTGGCTGGGGGCTGCCCGGGCCTTCCTGTGCTGGTTCCCTGGGTGGAGGTCAGGGGCATCTGCCTGCCAAGTCTGGGGGTCCTGGGAGGTCCCCTGGCCGAGCTATGGGCCTCCAAAGTCGGACTTGATATCTGGAATCCTGGGGCTGGCGTCCCCTGGCTGGGGGCTGCCCGGGCCTTCCTGTGCTGGTTCCCTGGGTGGAGGTCAGGGGCATCTGCCTGCCAAGTCTGGGGGTCCTGGGAGGTCCCCTGGCCGAGCTATGGGCCTCCAAAGTCGGACTTGATATCTGGAATCCTGGGGCTGGCGTCCCCTGGCTGGGGGCTGCCCGGGCCTTCCCGTGCTGGTTCCCTGGGTGGAGGTCAGGGGCATCTGCCTGCCAAGTCTGGGGGTCCTGGGAGGTCCCCTGGCCGAGCTATGGGCCTCCAATGTCGGACTTGATATCTGGAATCCTGGGGCTGGCGTCCCCTGGCTGGGGGCTGCCCGGGCCTTCCTGTGCTGGTTCCCTGGGTGGAGGTCAGGGGCATCTGCCTGCCAAGTCTGGGGGTCCTGGGAGGTCCCCTGGCCGAGCTATGGGCCTCCAAAGTCGGACTCGATATCTGGAATCCTGGGGCTGACGTCCCCTGGCTGGGGGCTGCCCGGGCCTTCCCGTGCTGGTTCCCTGGGGAGAGGTGAGAGGCATCTGCCTGTAAAGTCTGGGGGTCCTGGGAGGTCCCCTGGCCGAGCTATGGGCCTCCAAAGTCGGACTTGATATCTGGAATCCTGGGGCTGGCGTCCCCTGGCTGGGGGCTGCCCGGGCCTTCCTGTGCTGGTTCCCTGGGTGGAGGTCAGGGGCATCTGCCTGCCAAGTCTGGGGGTCCTGGGAGGTCCCCTGGCCGAGCTATGGGCCTCCAATGTCGGACTTGATATCTGGAATCCTGGGGCTGGCGTCCCCTGGCTGGGGGCTGCCCGGGCCTTCCTGTGCTGGTTCCCTGGGGAGAGGTGAGAGGCATCTGCCTGCCAAGTCTGGGGGTCCTGGGAGGTCCCCTGGCCGAGCTATGGGCCTCCAAAGTCGGACTCGATATCTGGAATCCTGGGGCTGACGTCCCCTGGCTGGGGGCTGCCCGGGCCTTCCCGTGCTGGTTCCCTGGGGAGAGGTGAGAGGCATCTGCCTGCCAAGTCTGGGGGTCCTGGGAGGTCCCCTGGCCGAGCTATGGGCCTCCAAAGTCGGACTTGATATCTGGAATCCTGGGGCTGGCGTCCCCTGGCTGGGGGCTGCCCGGGCCTTCCTGTGCTGGTTCCCTGGGTGGAGGTCAGGGGCATCTGCCTGCCAAGTCTGGGGGTCCTGGGAGGTCCCCTGGCCGAGCTATGGGCCTCCAAATTCGGACTCGATATCTGGAATCCTGGGGCTGACGTCCCCTGGCTGGGGGCTGCCCGGGCCTTCCCGTGCTGGTTCCCTGGGGAGAGGTGAGAGGCATCTGCCTGCCAAGTCTGGGGGTCCTGGGAGGTCCCCTGGCCGAGCTATGGGCCTCCAAAGTCGGACTTGATATCTGGAATCCTGGGGCTGGCGTCCCCTGGCTGGGGGCTGCCCGGGCCTTCCTGTGCTGGTTCCCTGGGTGGAGGTCAGGGGCATCTGCCTGCCAAGTCTGGGGGTCCTGGGAGCTCCCCTGGCCGAGCTATGGGCCTCCAAAGTCAGACTCGATATCTGGAATCCTGGGGCTGACGTCCCCTGGCTGGGGGCTGCCCGGGCCTTCCCATGCTGGTTCCCTGGGGAGAGGTGAGAGGCATCTGCCTGTAAAGTCTGGGGGTCCTGGGAGGTCCCCTGGCCGAGCTATGGGCCTCCAAAGTCGGACTTGATATCTGGAATCCTGGGGCTGGCGTCCCCTGGCTGGGGGCTGCCCGGGCCTTCCCATGCTGGTTCCCTGGGGAGAGGTGAGAGGCATCTGCCTGTAAAGTCTGGGGGTCCTGGGAGGTCCCCTGGCCGAGCTATGGGCCTCCAAAGTCGGACTCGATATCTGGAATCCTGGGGCTGACGTCCCCTGGCTGGGGGCTGCCCGGGCCTTCCCATGCTGGTTCCCTGGGGAGAGGTGAGAGGCATCTGCCTGTAAAGTCTGGGGGTCCTGGGAGGTCCCCTGGCCGAGCTATGGGCCTCCAATGTCGGACTTGATATCTGGAATCCTGGGGCTGGCGTCCCCTGGCTGGGGGCTGCCCGGGCCTTCCCATGCTGGTTCCCTGGGGAGAGGTGAGAGGCATCTGCCTGTAAAGTCTGGGGGTCCTGGGAGGTCCCCTGGCCGAGCTATGGGCCTCCAAAGTCGGACTTGATATCTGGAATCCTGGGGCTGGCGTCCCCTGGCTGGGGGCTGCCCGGGCCTTCCCGTGCTGGTTCCCTGGGTGGAGGTCAGGGGCATCTGCCTGCCAAGTCTGGGGGTCCTGGGAGGTCCCCTGGCCGAGCTATGGGCCTCCAAAGTCGGACTCGATATCTGGAATCCTGGGGCTGGCGTCCCCTGGCTGGGGGCTGCCCGGGCCTTCCTGTGCTGGTTCCCTGGGGAGAGGTGAGAGGCATCTGCCTGCCAAGTCTGGGGCTCCTGGGAGCTCCCCTGGCCGAGCTATGGGCCTCCAAATTCGGGCTCGATATCTGGAATCCTGGGGCTAACGTCCCCTGGCTGGGGGCTGCCCCCCGTGCTGGTTCCCTGGGTGGAGGTCCCAGGCATCAGCCTGCCAAGCCTGGGGCTCCTCGGACCTACCCTGGCCGAGCTATGGGCCTCCAGGGGCGGGCTGCTCGGTTATACCATGGGCCAGTGCTACTGCTGAGGTTTACCATGGGCCAGCTCGACTGGCCAGCGGGGCTGAAGGTCCTTAATGCAGGGTGAGGAGGGCTTAAGTGTGGGTGCCCAGGACCGCCTGGTGCACTAGGCGTGGTGGACGGACCAGGGCGCCTC
The DNA here is from genome assembly GCF_027579695.1 of Neoarius graeffei. NCBI lineage: Eukaryota > Metazoa > Chordata > Actinopteri > Siluriformes > Ariidae > Neoarius > Neoarius graeffei. The sequence goes on along the minus strand of NC_083571.1, from coordinate 120,801,576 downwards.
CAAAGTCGGGCTGCTCGGTTATACCATGGGCCAGTGCTACTGCTGAGGTTTACCATGGGCCAGCTCGACTGGCCAGCGGGGCTGAAGGTCCTTAATGCACGGTGAGGAGGGCTTAAGAGTGGGTGCCCAGGACCGCCTGGTGCGCCAGGTTAGGGTTAGCTGCCCGGGACTTCCAGGGGAGCCTGCCCCAGCCCTAAGTGGAGCTCCCCCGCCCTGGGAGTAGGGTTAGCTGCCCGGGACTTCCAGGGGAGCCTGCCCCAGCCCTAAGTGGAGCTCCCCAGCCCTGGGAGTAGGGTTAGCTGCCCGGGACTTCCAGGGGAGCCTGCCCCAGCCCTAAGTGGAGCTCCCCAGCCCTGGGAGTAGGGTTAGCTGCCCGGGACTTCCAGGGGAGCCTGCCCCAGCCCTAAGTGGAGCTCCCCAGCCCTGGGAGTAGGGTTAGCTGCCCGGGACTTCCAGGGGAGCCTGTCCCAGCCCTAAGTGGAGCTCCCCCGCCCTGGGAGTAGGGTTAGCTGCCCGGGACTTCCAGGGGAGCCTGCCCCAGCCCTAAGTGGAGCTCCCCAGCCCTGGGAGTAGGGTTAGCTGCCCGGGACTTCCAGGGGAGCCTGCCCCAGCCCTAAGTGGAGCTCCCCAGCCCTGGGAGTAGGGTTAGCTGCCCGGGACTTCCAGGGGAGCCTGCCCCAGCCCTAAGTGGAGCTCCCCAGCCCTGGGAGTAGGGTTAGCTGCCCGGGACTTCCAGGGGAGCCTGCCCCAGCCCTAAGTGGAGCTCCCCAGCCCTGGGAGTAGGGTTAGCTGCCCGGGACTTCCAGGGGAGCCTGCCCCAGCCCTAAGTGGAGCTCCCCAGCCCTGGGAGTAGGGTTAGCTGCCCGGGACTTCCAGGGGAGCCTGCCCCAGCCCTAAGTGGAGCTCCCCAGCCCTGGGAGTAGGGTTAGCTGCCCGGGACTTCCAGGGGAGCCTGCCCCAGCCCTAAGTGGAGCTCCCCAGCCCTGGGAGTAGGGTTAGCTGCCCGGGACTTCCAGGGGAGCCTGCCCCAGCCCTAAGTGGAGCTCCCCCGCCCTGGGAGTAGGGTTACCTGCCCGGGACTTCCAGGGGAGGCTGCCCCAGCCCCGAGTGGAGCTCCCCCAGCCTGGGACTTCCAGGATGGCTGCCCCAGCCCCGAGTGGAGCTCCCCCAGCCTGGGACTTCCAGGGGAGGCTGCCCCAGCCCCGAGTGGAGCTCCCCCAGCCTGGGACTTCCAGGGAGGCTGCCCCAGCCCCGAGTGGAGCTCCCCCAGCCTGGGACTTCCAGGGGAGGCTGCCCCAGCCCTAAGTGGAGCTCCCCAGCCCTGGGAGTAGGGTTAGCTGCCCGGGACTTCCAGGGGAGGCTGCCCCAGCCCCGAGTGCTGCTCCCCCAGCCTGGGACTTCCAGGGGAGGCTGCCCCAGCCCCGAGTGGAGCTCCCCCAGCCTGGGACTTCCAGGGGAGGCTGCCCCAGCCCCAAGTGGAGCTCCCCCAGCCTGGGACTTCCAGGGGAGGCTGGCCCAGGGCTCCAGCGGTCTTCCCCAGCCCATCAGAGTCACTTTTGGGGCAATTTCCCAAAAAGTGGTCCCAGTCCAAAAACCAAGTCCCTGGGGCCTGGCCCAGGGCTCCAGGGGCCTTCCCCAGCCCATCAGGGTCACTTTCTGGGCAAGTTCCAAAAATCAAGTCTGGGTTCCAAAAATCAAGTCCCTGGGGCTCCAGGGGCCTTCCCCAGCCCATCAGAGTCACTTTTGGGGCAAGTTCCAAAAATCAAGTCTGGGTTCCAAAAACCAAGTCCCTGGGGCCTGGCCCAGGGCTCCAGGGGCCTTCCCCAGCCCATCAGGGTCACTTTCTGGGCAAGTTCCAAAAATCAAGTCTGGGTTCCAAAAATCAAGTCCCTGGGGCTCCAGGGGCCTTCCCCAGCCCATCAGAGTCACTTTTGGGGCAAGTTCCAAAAATCAAGTCTGGGTTCCAAAAATCAAGTCCCTGGGGCCTGGCCCAGGGCTCCAGGGGCCTTCCCCGGCCCATCAGAGTCACTTTCTGGGCAAGTTCCAAAAATCAAGTCTGGGTTCCAAAAATCAAGTCCCTGGGGCTCCAGGGGCCTTCCCCAGCCCATCAGAGTCACTTTTGGGGCAAGTTCCAGAAATCAAGTCTGGGTTCCAAAAATCAAGTCCCTGGGGCCTGGCCCAGGGCTCCAGGGGCCTTCCCTGGCCCATCAGAGTCACTTTCTGGGCAAATTCCAAAAATCGAGTCTGGATTCCAAGAATCGAGTCCCTGGGGAAAAAGGCAATTCTGGGGTCCAGAAGTCATGTCTCCTGTCCCAGCCTACCCCCTAGAGGCCAACAGACCCAGATCCTAGCCGATTATGCTAAGCTAGCCAAATTCCCAGGACTAGATTCTTGGATTCCAACTTGCCATTACGGATGAATGGTTGTAATCCGTTGTGACCGCTAACATCGGTTTGCGTCCAAATCTGCAGTCCCGTCAATGGGGAGCGTTCCACAAATCGAGTCCATTCGCCTAACCCTAACCCTACCCTAACCCTAACCCTAACCCTTAACCCTTAACCCTTAACCCTAACCCTAACCCTAACCTAACCCTAACCCTAACCCTAACCCCTAACCCTAACCCTAACCCTAACCCATGTCCACCAGGAAGTTTTTTGGCTGTGGGACTTAGTGAAATTTTCGTCCCATTCATTCCTATGGCAAAACGGTTTGTCGCGAATAACTCCGGAATGGAAGGTCGTAGAGACTCGGGAGTGGGTGGCGTCCCACATAACTCGAGGTCTCTGAACACGCCAGAAGTGGTCCCGTGTCTCTACGACCTTCCGTTCCGGAGATATCGTCAAAATAAAATAAAATAACCCATTTTTTCGGCTCTGGCTCCGCCCCCGATGTCGCAGCGTAACGGGTTTGGTATCAGCGGATAGCCCTGGGCCAACTGAATCCAGGGAGGGGTCGCACATCACTCTAGGACCTTCCGGACGGACGCTAGAGCCAAAAAACCAAATGGTCTGATATCGTCTGGGCAGACATTTACCTTATTTACCCTAACCCTAACCCTAACCCTGCTATCCAGCGTTTATCTCCCAAAAGTCTATTTCTAGACTGAAGAAAGCTCTGTCCAGCGTTTATCTCCCAAAAGTCTATTTCTAGACTGAAGGAAGCTCTAATTTTTTTTGGTTTTGTTTTAAGCAAAATCCAGCATTTATCTTCCAAAAGTCTATTTCTAGACTGAAGAAGGCTCTGATTTTTTGTTTTCAACACAAATCCAGCATTTATCTTCCAAAAGTCTATTTCTAGACTGAAGGAAGCTATGGTTTTGTTTTTTTTTTGATTAAACAAAATCCAGCATTTATCTTCCAAAAGTCTATTTCTAGACTAAACAGAACACTACCTATTCAAAAGTTTTTTGTGGTCTTTCACTGACATCTTGTGGCCAAACCGTATAATTGCATCGAAATATTATCATGAAGATCTGTAAATTGATGTAAGTTTTTGCTGGTAATAATTTACAGACCCTTTCTTTAAAAACGGAATATTGGCCACCCAAATACATTTAAAACATACTGTTTGTTTATTTATTTATTTATTTATTTCTATTTTTGTCTCTAGCAAGCCAACGCCTGAAGAAGGTACATACTGTACCGAAATGTCAATCATGACCCTAACCTTAACCCTAATCCCAACCCCAAATCCTAACCCTATTCGACGTTTTGACATCAAAATGGTAAGTTAACTCATACTTTTTTGGATAATGTGTTAAGGATGTTAGGCTAGGCTAGGCTGAGCTAGGATAGGCTAAGCTAGGCTAGGCTAAACTAAGCCAGGCTAGGCTAGGATAGGCTAGGCTATGCTAAACTAGGCTAGGCTAAGCTAGGCTAGGCATGAAATATATGTTCAGATTTAAAAATTCAAAAAAAACATGTCTGTAATATAGGTACCAATAGACTCCAAATAACCTGACACGTGCTCCTAACAATGTCCACCAGGAAGTTTTTTGGCTGTGGGACTTAGTGAAATTTTCGTCCCATTCATTCCTATGGCAAAACGGTTTGTCGCGAATAACTCCGGAATGGAAGGTCGTAGAGACTCGGGAGTGGGTGGCGTCCCACATAACTCGAGGTCTCTGAACACGCCAGAAGTGGTCCCGTGTCTCTACGACCTTCCGTTCCGGAGATATCGTCAAAATAAAATAAAATAACCCATTTTTTCGGCTCTGGCTCCGCCCCCGATGTCGCAGCGTAACGGGTTTGGTATCAGCGGATAGCCCTGGGCCAACTGAATCCAGGGAGGGGTCGCACATCACTCTAGGACCTTCCGGACGGACGCTAGAGCCAAAAAACCAAATGGTCTGATATCGTCTGGGCAGACATTTACCTTATTTACCCTAACCCTAACCCTAACCCTAACCCCCCTAACCCTAACCCTAACCCTAACCCTAATCAAAAGTTTTTTGTGGTCTTTCACTGACATCTTGTGGCCAAACCGTGTAATTGCATCGAAATATCATCAAACCCAAATACATTTAAAACGTACTGTTTATTTATTTAATTTATTTTTGTCTCTAGCAAGCCAACGCCCGAAGGTACATACTGTACTGAAATGTCGCGACTGGCTTGCCCCCCCCTTGTTTTAAACAAAGTTTATTTCCTTTTATTTCCCCCTTCTTCTGTCTTCTTTTTCACAATACGAGTGAGTGGACGGTGGTACAACGGGGCAGGTCCCGTCGAGGCCTTATGCATTTAGCACAATGGTACCATAACCCACGTATTATTGAATATAGACCCCCATTCAACAAAAAGGAACAGAAAAAGAGTCGTAACCCTTATTATTCAGATAATAGGTTTGCGGTCTTAGCTGACAAAGGGAACCACTCACGGAGTGTCTTTAGGGGCAGAACTCAAAATCGAGACACCTCTAATCAAAGGACTAAGGTGAGATGGGCAGCAACAACCCCTACTAAAAACAGCACACAAAACAATACACCAATCACTGACCGGGACAGGCAGAACATCAAATCGATGTATAGCCTCATCCGTTCGATTCATCACTTAAGCAAGGTTTCAACCTCTTTGAGCCCCACACGCCAACTGCCATCTTTACAAAGGCTCACTGAAACCTTGTGCACGATCATAAAGCCGGCCTCTCCTTCAGAGCGCACTCAATTACTGTTAGAGGGTAATGTGAGGAACTGGCTCTATAACACCAATTTGATTTTGGAAGAACATTATAAACAAAATATAGACTCTCTCTTGGAGAAATTAAAGAGTGAGATCAGGGGCAATTGGCACCCTTTGTTTGATACGGCCACTAGGTGGGCTACTCGCAATTATGGCAAAAAGCTTCAAAGAGCCACCCTTGACCAGGCCCAAGCAGAACTGGCTTCCATGATCGTGCAAATGAGGGCAAGACGTCCAGTCGACCTAGAGGGGCTGAACGGGGCACGTGCAAAACAACATCTGTCACGGAAGTGACATTGAGCCAGTTCTCAGAGGAGGACTTTCCTGGCTGTGGGACTTAATAAAATTTTCACTCCATGTAAGTCTATGGGAAGACGGTTTTTGTTGAATATCTCCGGAACGGAAGGTCGTAGAGATTCGGGGGTGGGTGGTGTCCCACATAATTCGAGGTCTCTGAACACGCCAGAAGTGGTCCCGTGTCTCTATGACCTTCCGTTCCGGAGATATCGCCAAAATAAAATAACCCTTTTTTCGGCTCTGGCTCCGCCCCCCGATGTCGCAGTGTAACAGTTCCATTATCATTGGATAGCCCTGGTCCAGCTGAATCCAGAGAGGGGTGGAACATCGCTGTAGGACCTTCAGAACCAACTCCAGAGCCAAAAAGGAGGATGGCAGGGGGTGCCAAACCTCGCTTTTATCCCCTTACCCTAATCCTGGTTCCACAAATCAAGTTTTTTGGCCTAACCCTAACCCATGATTCAAAGGAACACTACTGATGATGTGTCCTAAAATTGACTGAGATACAATCCCCACGCCATGCTTAACATCAAAAGAGAATGGAAGGATAGTCCAAATACATGTTGGGGTGCTTGCTTGGCATCTGTGTAGCATCAGGGATGGGGCTCGGGAAGGACAGTGCACAACACGGCCTTGGCCTAGGCCAGGACGTGGATCTTTGTGGAAACCCTAACCCATCCCCAAATCCTGGACTTGTGATTGGGCATGGGACACAAGCTCGGGTTTGATCACCCTGTAGCTGGCCACCTTTGATGAGGGTGTCTAGTGTTGAAAGGCCGAAACACCCCATGATTCAAAGGAACACTACTGATGATGTGTCCTAAAATTGACTGAGATACAATCCCCACGCCACTCTTAACATCAAAGGAGAATGGAATAATAACCCAAATACACGAGGGTGCTTGCCTGCCATCTGTGGGGCGTCAGGGATGGGGCTCAGGAAGGACAGTGCACAACACGGCCTTGGCCTAGGCTAGGACGTGGATCTTTGTGGAAACCCTAACCCTAACCTAACACTAAGCCTACCTAACCCTCACCCTAACTTAACCCTAACCCGTAAACCTAACCCCTAACCCTGACCCTACCCTAATCCTTAACCCAACTTAACCCTAGCCTCAGCCCCAAACCCAAAACCTAGCCTCAAATAATAATGGAAAAATAACTCAAATATAACATGGGGATACTTACCAGGCACTTGTGGAGCATTGAGGATGGGACTTGGGAAGGGCAGAGCACAACATGGACCTGGCCTAGGCCAGGACGTGGATCTTTTGGGAAACCCTAACCCCAACCCTAACCTCAACCCTAACCCTTAAACCTAATCTCAACCACTAAAATCAAATCTTGGATCTTGACCTTCCCCTCATCCCATTCCCAAACCCTGGTTAAGGACCATCTGACTGATCACCAACCCCTTCGACCAACATCCAGATTAAGGTATTGAAAGATTATGTTTGCTGGGGAATGTGGTGTCTGGGCTGTGGGGAGTGGGAGAGTGGATGGACTTTGGACAGGCCCGTGCAGAACACAGGCCCCAGCTTTTGCCGGGGCAACAGAAATCCTTCACCCTATCATGCCAGTGCCGTCTGAGTCTGGTCTGCCTCCCCTTACCTGCTGTCTTGATTATCACTGGTTCTGATACTTAAATCAAAATGTAAAACCCTATTTTGAATTCATTTCATTTGGAAAAAAAGAATCCACAAAATTTCGACACAAACCATTATGGTTGGTTACTATTTCAGGGTCCAAGAGTTATTATTTCTCCCTGCTCCCCAAAAGGAAGAAACTTAGGCATATTTAAGCTGCAAATTGGTTCCCAAACAGGAGGGGGAGGCAGGGTCAAAGGTTTCATGGCCTCAGGAAAAGAAGTAATTTAGGTACATGCATGCCGCAATTTTATTCCAAAGCAGAAGGGGCAGGCAGGAGCAAATGTTCTGTGCCCTGGGATGGAGAAGAAGAGGGACAGCCATGTGAGCACAGTGATTCAGCACAATAGCCATTTTCCCCTCCCCACCTGGCAGATGCCCCTTTTCCACCAAAGCAGTTCCAGGGCTGGTTCCGGGCCAGTGCTTAGTTTGGAGCCAGGTTTTCTGTTTCCACTGACAAAGAACTGGCTCTGGGGCCAGAAAAACCGGTTCCAGGCTAGCACCAACTCTCTGCTGGGCCAGAGGAAAGAACTGCTTATGTCAGCGGGGGGGGGGGGGGGGGGGGGCGGAGATGTTAAGACCAACAACAATAACAAGACCACGAAAGATCGCCATTTTTAAGCGACGAGAAGCAGGAGCTGTACAAACACGAAGTCATCCATTATTATTATTGTTGTTGTTGTTGTTGTTGCTGCTGCTTCTTCTGTGTTGTTTTTGCTTTGATATTCGCGCCAAGGTTTATGCAAACGTAGCGCCATAACTGACGTATACAGCGACGTAATGACGTATACAGTGATGTAATGACATAGCTCCGCTTACCACTGCAAGCTATGGAAAAGCAAACTGGTTCTCAGCTGACTCACAAGTTGAACGAGTTGTGAACCAGCACCAGCACTGGCCACGAACCAGCCCTGGAACTGATTTGGTGGAAAAGGGGTAAGAGAGAACAAGCTAAGAGGGAATTTCTTATTTTTCCTGGCCTGCTGGCAATTTAGCCCACATGGGGGGGATATATATTGGGTACTGTAGTGGTATTTTAGCACATTTGGGTGAAGAATACCACACAATACCCTTCTAATTTTTGCTTTCCTCTCCTTTTTTGCACAGGGAAGAGGTTGAAAAGAATATTTTTTTCCTTTCCTGTTAGCAATATGATGCTAGCAATTTAAGCTCACATGGGGGGATAAATATTTGGTATTGTAGTGATATTGTAGCACATTTGGGTGGAGAATGCCACACAATACAATTTTATTTTCCTTTTCCTTTCTTTTCTTGCACAGGGAAGAGGTCAAAAAGATTGACTTTTCCTTGCCTGTTAGCAATATGATAGTGGTATTAGCCACTAGCAATATGATTGTGGTATTAGCCACATTTGGGTGGTAAATGTCACACAAGATTAGGTGGCTATGGGCATTTACAGTAATAAATAGCCTCATATAACAGCAAATAAGATTTTGCTTATTTTGAGTCCTAAAACTCACAAAGAAAATCATTTTGCTCTAGAATTGTATCAAGCCTCAGCCTGATGAAGGTTTATTTGAACCAAAATGTTGCAACAGAAGGCTTGATTTGTATTAGAAATGGTCAATGCACGACATAGTGGATGGCATATGAATCCCCAAGATTGTCACAAGAAACTAAATTGCTAGAGAGCATAATTTTTTGGACACTGAATTTTCCCAATTCAGGGATTATTCTTTTGATTGCAAATTCCAACTCTGGACCCACCAGAGGCAACTATTTATTTATTTATTTAAATTGTAACTGCCGCTGGTCAAGAGGTTGAGGGCTTGGCTTGGGAAACTGAGGATCTTGAGGTCAAAAATTGCAATAATTGCTGATCAAGTGGTGAAGGTTATGGGTTAAGAAGCAGAACATTTAGAGTTTAAGAATGCAATTATGGCTGGTTAAGTGGTTAAGTTTATGGGTCAAGAATTAGAAGGTTTTGAGGTTAAAACTGCAATCATTGCTAGTAAAGGGGTCAAAGTATTGTATACAGAATTATAAGGCTCTGAGTGTAAGCAGCCAATTAAGCCTAATGGGGGTATACAGTCAATTCAATTTGTTTTAAGCGCTATTTGCCACAACCCCTGAACCTAACCCCAACCTAAACCTAGCCGTGACCCTAACCTCAACCCTAACCCCAACCTTAACCCCAACCCCTAACCTCAACCCTTAAATCTAATCTCAACCACTAAAATCAAATCTTGGATCTTGACGTTCCCCTCATCCCATTCCCGAACTCTGGTTGAGGACCATTGGCCTGATCACCAACCCCTTCGACCAACATCCAGATTAAGGTACAGAAAGATTACAATGGCATGCAAAAGTTTGGGCTCCCTTGCTGAAAATGTCTGTTACTGTGAATAGTTAAGTGAGCAGAAGATGAACTGATCATCAAAAGGCATAAGAGTAAAGATGACACATTTCTTTAATATTTTCTGCAATATTATTATTTTTTTATTTCCATCATTTACAGGTGTAAAATGCCAAAAAATAAAAAGGACCTGAAGCAAAAGTTTGAGCACCTGACATGGTCAGTACTTAGTAACACCCCCTTTGGCAAGTATCACAGCTTGTAAACACTTTTTGTAGCCAGCTAATAATCTTTCAGTTCATACCTGGGGGATTTTCATGCATTTGTCCTTGCAAAAGGCTTCCAGTTCTACAAGTTTCTTGGGCTGTCTTGCATGCACTGCTCTTTTGAGATCTAGCCACAGATTTTCAATGATGTTTAGGTCAGGGGACTGTGAGGGGCCGGGCAAAACCTTCAGCTTGTGCCTCTTGAGGTATTCCATTGTAGATTTCGAGGTGTGTTTTGGATCATCTTCTTATTGTAGGACCCATCCTCTTTTTAACTTCAACTTTTTTTTTACAGATGGTGTGATGTTTGCTTCCAGAGTTTGCTGGTATTTATTCAAATCCATGCTTCCCTCACCAATGAAATGTGCCTTGTGCCACTGGCTGTAACTCAACCCAAAGCACGATTGATCCACACCCATGCTTAAGAGTTGGAGAGGTGTTCTTTTCCTGGAATTTGGCACCCTTTTTTCTCCAAACATACCTTTGCACATTGTGGCCAAAAAGTTCTATTTTGATTTCATCAGTCCACAGGACTTGTTTCCAAAATGCATCAGGCTTGCTTAGATGTTCATTTGCCAACTTCAGACACTGAATTTTGTGGCTAGGACTCAAGAAAGGTTTTCTTCTGATGACTCTCTCATGAAGGTCATATTTGTTCAGGTGTTACTACATAGTAGAACAATGCACCACCACTCCAGGGTCTGCTAAATCTTTCTGAAGGTCTTTTGCAGTCAAACAGGGGTTTTTATTTGCCTTTCTAGCAATCCAACAAGCAGTCCTTTCAGAAAGTTTTCTTCATCTTCCAGACCTCACCTTGCTCTCCATTGTTTCTTTTAACTACCATTTCTTAATAACATTACGATCTGAGATAACAGCTACCTGAAAACACTTTGCTATGTTCTTGTAGCCTTCTCCTGCTTTGTGAGCATCAATTATTTTATTTTTCAGAATGTGAGGGAGTTGCTTAGAGGAGCCCATGGCTGTTGATTTTAGGGACAAATTTGAGGAGTCAGAGAATTTATACAGCTTTGAAATCTGCATCATCTGACCTTTCCTAAAGAAGAATTTGAACAAGCCACAGCTCAGTAAGCTAATTAAGGTCTGGAACCTTGGTAAAAGTTACCTGAGCACTCAAATGTATTGGGGTGCCCAAACATTCGTATGGTGTTCCTTTACTTTTTTCACTCTCCAGTTGTACAAAACAAAAATAATGCACAAATCTTGCATAAAACTCTGAAAAGAAATGTCTCATCTTTACCTTTATGCCTTTTGGTTATCAGATCATCTTCTGCTCACTTAACTATTCATAGTAACAGGCATTTTCAGCAAGGGTGCCCAAACTTTTGCATGCCACTGTATGTTTGCTGGGGAGTGTGGTGTCTGGGGAGTGTGGTGTCTGGGCTGTGGGGGGTGGGAGAGTGGATGGACTTTGGACAGGCCCGTGCAGAACACAGGCCCCAGCTTTTGATGGGGCAACGGAAATCCTTCACCATAACACGCCAGTGCTGTCCAAGTCCGGTCTGCCTTCCCTTGCCTGCAGTCTGGATTATCACTGGTTCTGATACTAAAATCCAAATTTAAAGCCCCATTTTGAGTTCATTTCATTTGGAAAAAGAGCATCCACAAAATTTAGATACAAACCATTATGGTTGGTTACTATTTCAGGATCCAAGGGTTATCATTTCCCTCTGCTCCCCAAAAGGAAGAAACTTAGGCACATTTAACCCTTTGATGCAAAACATGGGTCAAAAGTGACCCGGCTGAGTTTTTATCTTCTATATCTTTGTGTAGCAGCGGGGGCGTGGTCAAGCGCCGGTCTGTGACAGGAGGGCGGAGTCAGGGAAGGTAAGTGGCAGAATCACTACACCTGATGACAATTAACCTGTGTTTGTGTGTGTCTTCCCAGTGACCGCGCCCTATTTAAGGAGGGAGAGCGAGAGCAGAGGAGCTCTGCCGAACCAGACACCTGATGTGTGCGCGCGAGTGTGTCTGGGTGTGTGTGTGTATGGTTATGAGAGACCACTGAAAAGTGTAGCAATAAAACTATTGTTGAACCTGATCTCTGTCCTGCCGTCCTCTGTGCTCCACCCCTTCGTAAGACCTGTTACAGTGGTGCCAAAACCCAGGATCTGGAGTACAGCACCCTAACAGCCCCATGGAGTCCTCCCTGTTCGCTGAACTGGTCCATGCCCTTGCCACGGCCCAGCAAAGCCAGCACCAGGCACTACTCACCCTCTGAAAGGAGCAAGAACAGCGGTTCGAGGCCCTGGTGTTGGCCCAACAAGAAGATCGAGAGGCGTTCCGGCACCTCCTCACGTCGGCGGGGTCCACCAGCGCTCCTGCCACGGGCCCGTCTCCCCTCACAGTCACCAAGATGGGCCCACAGGACGACCCCGAGGCATTCATCACACTCTTCGAGCAAGTCGCCGAAGCCTCGGGGTGGCCGATGGAGCAGTGCGCAACGCTCCTTCTCCCCCTGCTAACGGGAGAGGCACAGCTGGTCGCGCTACAGCTCCCTGCCAACCGCCGGCTGGCCTACGCGGACCTCTGCCGGGCCATCCTCCAGCACGTGGGGCGCACCCCAGAACAGCAGCGCCAGCGCTTCCGCACGTTGCGCTTGGAGGAAGTCGGCCAGCCGTTCGCGTTTGGCCAACAGCTCCGGAATGCCTGCTGGCGGTGGTTGAGGGCTGACAACCACGACACCGAGGGAATCATTGACCAGGTGGTGCTGGAACAGTTCATCGCTCGCTTGCCAGCAGGAACTGCGGAGTGGGTCCAGTGCCACCGCCTGGCGTCGCTGGATCAGGCAGTCGAGCTGGCGGAGGACCATTTGGTGGCTGTCCCGGCGGCAGGACAGCAGATGGCATTGTCTCTTCTCTCCTCTTCTCTCTCTCCCCCCCTCCTCCTGTGTCCCGTCCTCGCCCCATTCCCCCACCGCGGAGGCGGGGGCTGGCACCACCCCAGCCGGCCCGCCGCACCCACGGTGCCCTCCCGTTTCTCCCTTCTGTGTCTGTCTCTCCCCCACCTCAGGTAAGTGAGCCCCAGATCACCGGTGCAGAGGGAAAGCCCGGGCCGGTTTGCTGGCGCCGCGGGGAGCCGGGCCACTTTCAACAGCAGTGCACAGCGATGGAAGTGGGCACGGTGGTTCGGATCCCCGACGCGCCAGAGGCCACCCTCGATCGGGCCGGAGCGTATCGCATACCGGTGAGTATCCAAGGGGATACATATCAGGTGTTGGTGGATTCTGGCTGTAATCAGACTTCGATTCACCAAAGCCTGGTGCAAAACGAGGCATTGGGGGGAGCACAGGGGGTGAAGGTGTTGTGTGTGCACGGGGACATTCACAGCTACCCTTTGGTGTCGGTCCACATTTTTTTCAGAGGGGAAAAAGTTATAGTGAAGGTGGCAGTTAATCCTCGCCTTACCCACTCTTTAATTTTGGGGACTGATTGGCCGGGATTTCGGGATTTAATGACGCACTTAGTCAAGAGTGGGTCCTGCCATTTAACGGGGGGAGGTCTCTGTGTCGTTTTGGTGGGAGCAGCTATTGCAGAGCCATCTACATCATCTCCGCGTCAGAGTGAGGAGCCGCTGGCCCCTCCTCTCTCTCTTGGGGAGTCCCTTGCAGACTTCCCATTAGAGCAATCGCGAGACGAGACTCTGCGACATGCGTTTGACCAAGTGAGAGTAATCGATGGTCAAACGCTCCAGCCGAACGCCACCCCGTCCTTCCCCTACTTCGCAATTATGAAGGATAGGCTATACCGAGTGATGCAGGACATTCAAACTAAAGAGCGAGTCATGCAGCTTTTGATTCTGAAGAGCCACCTGGAATTGGTATTCCAGGCGGCTCACTTTAATCCCATGGCTGGACACTTAGGGCAGGATAAGACACTAGCCCGAATAATGGCCCGATTCTATTGGCCGGGGATTTGCGGCGATGTTCGTAGGTGGTGTACAGCATGCCGCGCATGCCAGTTAGTAAATCCAGCGGCCATTCCAAAAGCACCTTTGCGCCCTCTTCCATGGATCGAGACCCCGTTTGAGAGAATTGGGATGGATCTCATCGGGCCATTAGATCGGTCAGCACGAGGGTACCGCTTTATATTAGTTCTGGTGGACTATGCAACGCGATACCCGGAAGCAGTGCCTCTGCGCAATATCTCAGCACGCAGTATTGCAGAGGCACTCTTCCGCGTCATCTCCCGAGTCGGAATCCCGAAATAGATTCTGACTGATCAAGGCACTACATTTATGTCACAAACACTGCACGAACTGTATGGGTTATTGGGGATTAAGCCAATCCGCACCAGTGTGTATCACCCACAAACGGACGGTTTAGTGGAACGGTTCAATCGCACCCTCAAAAATATCATTAAAAAATTCGTAAGTGAGGACGCACGTAATTGGGATAAGTGGCTCGAGCCCTTATTGTTCTCAGTGCAAGAGGTTCCCCAAGCCTCCACGGGGTTCTCCCCATTCGAATTATTATATGGGCGTAAGCCGCACGGCATCCTAGATGTGCTGCGGGAAAATTGGGAGGAGGGACCTTCACAAAGCAAGAACGAAATCCAATACGTTCTGGACCTGCGCACAAAACTCCACACGCTCACCCACCTAAACCAGGAGAATTTGCGGCAGGCCCAAGAACGGCAAGCCTGCCTGTACAACAAGGGTACGCACCTTAGGGAGTTCACACTGGGAGATAAAGTACTCGTACTGTTGCCCACATCGAGCTCCAAATTGATCGCCAAGTGGCAAGGGCCCTTTGAGGTCACACGGCGAGTTGGGGACGTCGACTATGAGGTAAGGCGAATGGACAGGGGTGGGGCACTACAAATTTACCACCTCAACCTGCTTAAACTCTGGAATGAGGAGGTCTCCATGGCATTGGTGTCGGTGGTTCCGGAGAAGGCGGAGCTGGGGCCGGAGGTCCAAAAGGGGGCATTGGCATCACGCACCTCTCCGGTCCCCTGTGGAGACCACCTCTCCCTGACCCAACTCACGGAGGTCGCCCAGTTGCAGACCGAATTTTCGGATGTGTTCTTGCCCCTGCCCGGTCGCACTAACCTCATAGAGCACCACATAGAGATGCCCCCGGGGGTAGTAGTGTGTAGCCGCCCTTACAGACTACCCAAACACAAAAAAAAGGTGGTTCGGGAAGAACTTGAGACCATGCTTGAAATAGGCATCGTCGAGGAGTCCCACAGTGACTGCAGCAGCCCGGTGGTCTTGGTACCCAAGGCCGACGGGTCGGTCCGGTTCTGTGTGGACTATAGAAAAGTCAATGCGGTGTGTAAATTTGATGCGTACCCGATGCCTCGTATTGAGTTGCTCGATCGACTCGGCACTGCTCGCTTTTATTCAACGCTGGATTTGATGAAGGGATATTGGCAGATCCCCTTGACTCCACTATCCCGAGAAAAAACGGCCTTTTCCACACCATTTGGTTTACACCAATTTGTCACCCTGCCGTTTGGGCTGTTTGGGGCGCCCGCTACATTTCAGCGGCTGATGGACAGAGTCCTCCGCCCTCACGCCACGTATGCGGCTGCCTATCTAGATGATATCATCATCTATAGTAATGACTGGCACAGGCACCTTGAACATCTGAGGGCCGTCCTTGGGTCGCTGAGGCGAGCGGGGCTCACAGCCAACCCAAAGAAGTGTGCGATTGGGCGGGTGGAAGTACGGTATCTGGGCTTCCACTTGGGCAACGGGCAGGTGCGTCCCCAAATTAATAAGACGGCAGCGATTGCAGCCTGCCCGAGGCCCAAGACCAAAAAAGGGGTGAGACAGTTCCTGGGGCTGGCTGGCTATTACCGTAGGTTTATCCCTAATTATTCAGATGTCACCAGCCCGCTG
The DNA here is from genome assembly GCF_027579695.1 of Neoarius graeffei. Lineage (NCBI taxonomy): Eukaryota > Metazoa > Chordata > Actinopteri > Siluriformes > Ariidae > Neoarius > Neoarius graeffei. The sequence goes on along the minus strand of NC_083571.1, from coordinate 120,786,008 downwards.
ACTGATCTCACTAAAAAGGGGGCACCAGATCCGGTCCAGTGGATGGAGCAATGCCAGCGGGCTTTTTCTGAAGTGAAGGCTGCACTGTGTGGGGGGCCACTTTTACACTCCCCTGACTTTTCTCTCCCCTTTGTGTTGCAGACCAATGCGTCGGACAGAGGGCTGGGGGCGGTTTTGTCCCAGGAGGTGGAGGACCACCCCGTCCTGTACATTAGCAGGAAGCTGTCAGTGCATGAGGGGCGCTACAGCACGATCAAGAAAGAGTGTCTGGCGATCAAGTGGGCAGTCCTCGCCCTCCGTTACTACCTGCTGGGGCGCCCTTTCACCCTCTGTTCGGACCATGCGCCCCTCCAGTGGCTCCACCGCATGAAAGATGCCAACGTGCGGATCACCCATTGGTATCTGGCACTCACTCCAACCCTTCAATTTTAAGGTGGTCCACAGGCCGGGGGCGCAGATGGTCGTGGTGGACTTCCTCTCCCGTCAAGGGGGGGGGGATTCGGCTGCGGGCCGGACGGCCGCCCGGCCTGAGTCGGGCGGTGGGGGTATGTGGCAGCGGGGGTGTGGTCAAGCGCCGGTCTGTGACAGGAGGGCGGAGTCAGGGAAGGTAAGTGGCAGAATCACTACACCTGACGACAATTAACCTGTGTTTGTGTGTGTCTTCCCAGTGACCGCGCCCTATTTAAGGAGGGAGAGTGAGAGCAGAGGAGCTCTCCCAAACCAGACACCTGATGTGTGTGCGCGCGTGTGTCTGGGTGTGTGTGTATGGTTATGAGAGACCACTGAAAAGTGTAGCAATAAAACTACTGTTGAACCTGATCTCTGTCCTGCCATCCTCTGTGCTCCACCCCTTCGTAAGACCTGTTACACTTTGCAATAAGGCAAGGCAAGTTTATTTATATAGCACATTTCATACACAGTGGCAGTTCAATGTGCTTTACAGAAGTAAAAGCAAAACAGTAAACAATAGAAAATAAAATTACATAAAATAAATGGGGAAGAAAATTAATAAGAATTAAACAATAGTAGAAATAAAATAATAAAATGAGATAAAAGTTCAATTTAAAAAAACACAACAGCAGAATAAAATAGAATAAAAGTTAAGTAAAATTTAAAACATGGAGAGACTGTAAAAGTAAAGAGTTTAAAACATGTAGAGATGGCAATATTAATAATTTAGCAGAAAGCATCTGAAAACAGCTTGGTCTTTAATCTAGATTTGAAGCTGCCAACAGCAGGGGCATTTTTGATGTCCTCTGGCAGTTGGTTCCATAGCTGTACTGCATAGTAGCTAAAAGCTGCTTCACCACACTTTGTTTTAACAACAGGTTTTAACAGTAAATTTTTCTGCTGCGATCTGGTAGATCTGATTGGGTTAGGCCGCTGCAACATATCAGAGAGGTAATTGGGCCCTGTACCATTTAGAGATTTGTACACCAGCAGCAATGCTTTAAAGTCAATTCTGTAGCTTACTGGAAGCCAGTGAAGGGACCTTAGAATTGGAGTAATGTGCTCTGTTCTTTTTGTTCGTGTCAGAACCCTAGCCGCTGCATTTTGAATCACCTGAAGTGGTTTGATGGTCTTTTTTGGCAGGCCTGTGAAAAGGCCATTGCAGTAATCAACCCTACTATAGATGAAGGCATGTATAAGTTTTTCCAGATCATTTTTTGACACAAGTCCTCTTAGTTTGGAAATGTTTTTTAGGTGATAAAATGCCATTTTAGTGATTGTTTTCATGTGCCTGTCAAAGTTTAGCTCACTGTCAATGAAAACACCAAGATTTTTAACCTTTTTTTTGTTTGTTTTAATCCCCTTTGTGTCAAGAATAGTGGTAATCCTGAGTCTTTCATCTTTTTTTCCAAATAGAATTACTTCTGTTTTATCTGTGTTCAGCTGAAGAAAATTTTGTGACATCCAGTTGTTTTGATCGATACACTGGTAGAGACATTCAAGGGGGGGGCATAATCATTAGGTGATAGAGCAAGATAAATTTGGGCATCATCTGCATAGCAGTGATATAAAATTGAATTGTTCTTGATAATTTGCCCAAGTGGGAGCATATAAAGGTTGAATAGTAATGGTCCAAGAATTGACCCCTGGGGGACACCACAGGTCAAGGATATTGACGCTGAGGTACAATTTCCCATGGTAACAAAGAAGCTTCTATCTTTTAAGTATGATTTTAACCAATTGATAACTTTACCAGTCAACCCAACCCAATGTTCAAGTCGATATAGCAGTATGTTGTGATCAACAGTATCAAAAGCTGCACTGAGGTCCAGTAATACCAGGACCGATGTTTTGCCTGCATCAGTATTAAGACGCATGTCATTTATAACTTTAATCAGCGCTGTTTCAGTGCTATGATTGGCATGAAATCCTGATTGAAAGTTATCAAAACAGCTGTTTGATATCAAGAAGGCAGTTAATTGATTGAAGACAATTATTTCAAGGATTTTCCCGATGAATGGTAGATTTGATATTGGCCTGTAGTTGTTTAATACTGAAGCATCCAGATTATTCTTTTTAAGTAGGGGCTTTACAACGGCTTTTTTCAAGGACACAGGAACAATGCCAGTCTCTAGGGATGTATTTATGATCTGAAGCACATCTGTAATTATAAGATGTAGAACAGACTTAAAAAAGTTGGTGGGCAGAATGTCCAATTCAGATGTTGAGGAACTGAGATTTTGTACAGTTTTTTCAAGAGTCTCATAATCAATTAAACAAAATTCTGACATTGTGTTGAAGTTATCTGTCTGTGTCACTGGTGATTGCAGTTTTTCAATTATTTGCAACTGAGATATATTATGAGCAATATTATGTCGTATTTTATCAATTTTACCTTTAAAGAAGGATGCAAACTCATTGCATTTATTAACTGAGAGAAGTTCAGGTGCTAATTGTGGTGGGGGATTTGTTAGCTTCTCTACTGTTGAAAATAGCACACGGGCATTGTTCATATTCCTGTTGGAGAAGAAAGACTGTCTTGCTTTACGAATTTCATAATTATATTTACAAAGCATCTCTTTATGGATTTGATAATGGATGTGAAGTTTAGTTTTGTGCCATTTTCTTTCAGTCTTTCTACATTCTCTCTAACAGTTTAACAGCTGGGTATTGCTTCCATGGTGCTTTCTGCTTATCATTGACTCTTTTGATATTGAATGGAGCAATATCATCCATAATTTGGGCCATATTTAAATTAAAAATTTCCAGTAAATCATCTACAGAGTCTGACATTTTGGTTGAGATCCGAGAGAGAGCTTGCTCAAAGAGAACACGTGTTGTCATTTATGACTCTCCTACCCATAGTCATTGAGCTATTCTGAATGTGAGGCGACATAGAAACATCAGAGAAAACACAAAAATGATCAGATAAGGCCAGGTCAACAACAGTAGTAGAAACAGTAAGACCCTTTGTGATGACGAGGTCAAGGGTATGACCACGAGAGTGGGTCGGCCCCTGTACATGTTGTACAAGGTTGAAGTTGTCAATAAGTGCAAGTAGTTCATTGGCATAGGTGTTTTCAGGATTATCTACATGCAAGTTAAAATCCCCAGATATAATAAGACAGTCAAACTCTAAGCAAATGACTGACAACAGTTCACCAAACTCTTCCAGAAAAACTTTGGCTGAATGTAATAAATTAATTCCATCATTCAGTATTCAAGGTATTCCTCAATTAACTTGTTTTTGATCATCATACATCCTTATTTTATTTTTTCCTTTCTTACTTTTTGAATAAAAACCCTTTTTGTAATCACTACCCTTCTAATGCACAACATGGGTTAAAAACGACCTGCATTCATTTTCCAGGTTATTTCATGTATGGCTGAGTGTTTCTATGATATACTTTTGAAATAAGTTCATTTTGTCATTTACTTTTCCAAATATGCAGTAAATATCTTGCTTTTGTTTAGCACAAATCATTTTTATTTTTCCTTTCTTAAGTTATGAACAAGCACAGCTTTTGTAATTCTACATCAAGTTTACACACATGGGTCAGAACCGACCCGCATGCATTTACTCCAGCGTTTGGTGGGAACTGTGAATTGTGCTTGTGTCAGACATTTCACAGCTCAGCACAGCGCCCTTTGCCCATCTAATACATGTAAGTAATGTTTTTCAATTGTTCTAACAATTGAAAAACATTAATTGCTCTAATTGTTCTGTTAAATAATTAATATTGTCTTCTTTACATGTTTTATAATCTTTACTTTTACAGTCTCTACATGTTTCAAATTTTACTTAACTTTTATTCTATTTTATTCTGCTGGTTTTTTCCCCCTATTTGAACTTCTACTTCATTTTATTATTTTATTTCTACTATTGTTTAATACTTATTATATTTCTTCCCATTTATTTTATGTAATTTTATTCTCTATTGTTTACTGTTTTGCTTTTACTTCTGTAAAGCACATTGAACTGCCACTGTGTATGAAATGTGCTATATAAATAAACTTGCCTTGCCTAACATTATCTTAGAAAAATATTGATTATGTTTAGGTTCCCTTGAGTGTGAGTAGATTACTTGTCAGAAAGTTACAAGTAATTACTATTAGCTACCGAGCTGTTGACATATTCTACTTTAGTTAGCTAATTTTATTCTAGTTGGCTTAGCTAACTACATAGTTAATAAATAACTGGCCCCATTCACTGCTAAAGTAATTACTTGAAACAAATTATAGCATTAAGACATTTAATTTTAAATCACACTTGGATGACCCACGTGTAGTAATCTAAAAAGTATTTTTGTTCATAAAGTAGGAAAGAAAAAATTAAATTAATGATTTGTGGTAATTAAAAACAAGATATTTAAAGAATACTTGGAATATTCAATCATAAAATAAATTGATTTCAAAAGATAGAGCAAAGAAAATCTCAGTCAGCATGAAATAACCTGGAAAATGAATGCGGGTCATTTTTGACCCATGTTGTGCATTAGAAGGGGTGTGCATATGTTTTGCATCAAAGGGTTAAGCTCCAAATTGGTTCCCATGCAGGAGGGAGAGGCAGGGTTAAAGGTTTCATGGCCTCAGGAAAGGAAGAAACTTAGGCACATGTATGCTGCAATTTTATTCCCAAATAGAAGGGGCAGGCAGGAGCAAATGTTCCATGCCCCGAGATGGGGAGGAAGAGGGACAGCCATGTGAGCACAGTGATTCAGCACAATAGCCATTTTCCCCTCCCCACCTGGCAGAGAGAACAAGCTAAAAGGGGATTTCTTGTTTTTCCTGGCCTGCTGGCTATTTAATAGAGTAGTAAAGCAAAATCACAAGTGTCCAATGGACTAATTAAAATAATTTGGTACAGTTTCTAAGATTAAGTGCAACCCATTCAAATTCAGTAGAAAAAGGAAAAAAAAACCTATAAGGTTAAATATGGAAAATTGGAAATATGCCTCCATAAAAATTTCTAATGGTACTAAAGAAACATGTAAAAGCATTCAAATGATTAATTAAAATAATTTTATACAGTTTTTAAAACAAATCACAACCCATTCGAATTCAATACAAAATGAAAACTGCTTAGTCATTCTCCGACGGGGAGGGGAGGGGCCTCCCCAGGACTATAAATAGAACACAGGCTTACACACAAGCACACACACATGCATTGACTCTCCTACTCTCACCTTACTATCCAGCATTTATCTTCCAAAAGTCTATTTCTAGACTAAACAAAGCTCTCTCTTTTTGATATACAAACTCTTTGTTTAAAACAAAATATTGTCCTCACTATCCAGCATTTATTTTCCAAAAGTCTATTTCTAGACTAAACAGAACACTACATTCAAAAGTTTATTTACAGACCTTTTGTTTAAAACAAAACAGATTTGTTTTTTTTCTTTTTGTCTCTAGCAAGCCAATGCCTGAAGAAGGTATATATTGTACTGAAACGTCGCGACGGGCTTGCTTTTCCCCCTTTTTTTGTTTTCTTTTACAATAATAACAGGTGGACTCACCCTCTCCTTTCAGTATGAGTGAGTGGATGGTGGTACAATGGGGCAGATTCCGTCAAGGCCTAACACACAAAGCACAGTGGTACCATAACCCACATTATATTGAATATAGACCCTCATTCAACACAAAAGATCAGAATAAGAGCCATAACCCTAATTACTCAGACAACAGGTTTGTGGTCTTAGGCCCTGTCCACACGGCAACGGATTCAGGTGAATCTGATAAAATTGTTTATCGTTTTGGCCTGGTGTCCACACGGCACCGGCGTTTTGGGTGCCCCACAACGATTTTTTTTGAGAACGGGTTCCAGAGTGGAAAAATCTGGCAACGGCGCCGTTGCGAAGTCGTCTGGATGAGTAGAACGGATTTGTTTACGATGACGTCACAACCACATGACTAGAACAAGCAGCACTCTCGCTGTTTTGTATGAACCACTGCATTGCATTCACTTTTGTATACAGCTTTTCTTTTAAATAAACAAGTAACTGAACCATTTCTTGAATTTCTTTTTTTTATTGGACAAGACTGCTTTTCAAAATGTTCACACACAATATAAAAAGTTATATAAATTATATAAAAATACTTTTCAAAATGTTCACACACAATAAGAAAATTAAGTTATATAAAACTATGCACACTAATAAAACTAATTTGTACACACAGAAGGCACGATTTCCTCGCGTAGTCGCAGCCATCTTCTTCTTGTTGTTGTGTGTTTGTTCCTGACAGTGCTTCACACCGGGTAGAAGAAGGGGTTTATGCGCATGTGTCTACTTCTTCTATTGTTCTGGTGTCTCCGATGGGACCATCTTACAGCGCCCCTAGAGGTGTGGCATGTGTATTGCATTGTTTTCAGCAAGCGTTGCGTTGCCGTATGTACCTGATATTTTACTGATCCATTGCCCATGTGGACGCGATATTTTTTTTAATAAAATCTCGTTGCCATTGTCATGTGGATGTAGCCTTAGTTGATGAAAGGAACCACTCGTTGGGGGCAGAACTCAAAATTGAGACACCTCTAATCAAAGTACTAATGTGAGATGGTCAGCAACTCCTCCTAAAAACAACACACAAAACAATACACCAATCACTGTTCGGGATAGGCAGAACATTAAATTGATGTATAGCCTTATCTGCTTGGTTCATCATTTGAGCAAGATTTTAGCTTCTTTGAGTCCCGCACACCAACCGCCATCTTTACAATGCCTTACTGAAACTTTGTGCATGATTATAAAGCCAGCCTCTCCTTCAGAGCGCACTCAATTGCTGTTAGAAGGTAATGCGAGGAACTGTCTCTATAATACCAATTTGATTTTGGAAGAACATTACAAACAATAGACTCTGTTTTGGAAAAATTAAAGGATGAAATCAGAGGTGATTGATTGGCACCCTCTGTTCGATACGGCTGCCAGGTGGGCCACTCGTAATTATGGCAAAAAACTTCAAAGATCCACCCTTGACCAGGTGCAAGCAGAACTAGCCTCCTCACTGGACAATCATGCAATTTGGTGCAAGACGTCCAGTCAACCTAGAGGGGCAGAACAGGATGAGTGCAAAACAACATCTGTTACGGAAGTGACATTGAGCCAGTTCTCGGAGGAGGACTTTCCGCCCCTTCCCAGGAGGGATGCTGCCACCTCTCCGCTCCCAGACAATACTTGGTACAGCACTCCTGCACCTAAATCTCCTCGCCGGTCTTGGCATAGACAAAGAAACCCCAATGTTATAGAGGAGACTTGCACGTAATGGTGTGAGATCATTTTGAATCCTCCGCCCACGGTTTGTAACAACTCAAACCCACAGCCTCTGCGTGAGCCTCCTGAAGTACAGGCAAACAATATCATGGCAATAGTTCATGAACCTCCTCGATCAGATTCGTTCCAACAAGTGGAACAGGAGGAACTTCTAATCTCACTCATAGATGAGGAACCAAATGAGGAAACATCCACAAGGATGTTTCTCTCACCTGTCATAGAAAGGATGGCCCCTGTCACAAAATTTCCTCACCCATTAGCACACATCGTAATACAGATATTGTTCCTGAAGCTGGTTTGGAGTGGTGGAAACCAACACAACAAAGGTTCAGACCCACTAGACATCTCAAAACTAACAGGAAATTACAGGATTGGAATCTCACAATCACCAAAAAATGGTTAATCATAGGGGATTCCAATCTCAGCAGGATAGTAGAAAATCACATTCCAGACCTACAAATTGGTTGTTTTCCCGGGGCAACCTTTGCACATGCAGCAAACATCATGCTTCATGCAATTCTGAATATCAGAGTCGAAAAAGTCATTTTGGCATTTGGCATTAACCACAGAGGCCAACTCAGACAAAACAGCCACAAAACAATTGCAAAAGGCCATCAACCAGGCCAGAGAGACCTTCACAACCACAAACATTTGGATTCTTCTGGTCAATTATTCCAAAACTCTGAATTCGGTCGAAAAATGCACAATGGACTAACTCAATGAGTCCATAAAAAAGGCATCCCATTACATTCCATTGCTCCTGGATTCTCTATTCAAGACTCTGGATGATGGTGTCCATTGGACCCCAAAGACTGCTCAACTCATGTTAAATCACTGGATGTCCTTCTTAAACTTGTAAGCCCCATAATCCCACTGGCACGGGAAGGGGCTGACACATCCATTATAAATTTATCACACTCTTTTACCCTGAACCAAGAACAATTTAATTTGCTTCAGAAAGGTCTGACTTTCATCCCAACAATAGACCTACATAAAGATCAGAAACCCCAATTCAGTAATGATCTACAGACGTTCCATCATAAAATTAAATTAAATTTATATTATGAGATTAAAAAGAACAACAATCAGCCCATCCCTTTTACCCCCAAATCAGATTGGACATCTAAATTTGGCCAACTTTGGTCAAAAAAATTTACGATAGCAAATAATTGTGCCTTAAAAACCCTCAATTGGAACTCTAGGGATTTATGTAATTTAACCCATGGGGAGGTTAAAACGCTCAGGCAACTAAGGCAGAACCATGATACTGTTATTAAGCTAGCAGATAAGGGAAGTACTGTGGTCATATTGGATAAAAGCCAATATGTTTGGGAAGCTAAGAGACAATTGACTAATCTGGAACCTTATGTTAAACTCAGTAAACCTATTTATCTGGAAACTATACCCATGATCATAGGTGACCGGCTCTGTGAAGGTAAATATATAAATAGGAGACAGGGCCAATATCTTTTAGGACAGGACAACCCCAGACAGAGGAGGTTCTATTTGTTACCCAAAATCCATAAGGACCCAAAAACATGGAGCGTCCCTTTTGAAATTCCCCCCCGGATGCCACGTTGTCCCACCCTATATCAACCAAACAACCTAGCTATATTAAAGACACCCATGATTCATTGATAAAATCAGAAAAGCCCTAATCCCCAGAGAAGCCTTTTTGTTTACAATGGATATTATATACCAATACTGAAACTGAGTAAGGCCTCAGAGCTGTACGGGAATGGTTTAACCGGTACCCCGACAGCAAAAGACCGAATGATTTAATTTTACAACTGTTGAAAATTAACCTGACACGCAATGATTTTGAATTTGATTCAGAATACTATTTGCAAATTAAGGGAAAAGCAGTGGGTAAGCGATTCGCACTGCCAATATTTACATGGCAGCGTGGGAGGAAACAGTCTTGGCTGTTAACCCTATAAAGCCCAAATACTCGTACTACTTCAGATTTTTGTCATGCTCCGCCCCGGACATCCACTCCGGAGATTACGGCTCTCTCACGTCAGCACCGATCCTAATCCAGGACAGGAATTCTTTCTCCCCTGAACTCACGTCCTGGTTTTCATTGCTGCTTATTTAAAGGCCATTCTCAGACTCTGTTTTTTCCAGAACATTTCGTTTGCTACTCCAGCTGTTTCTGTGCTGCTCTTACTTCTCATGGTTTTTCTCTCTAGCAACTTTTCTTGGTCATGGTTTTTGCACTAAGGTTTTTTTTCTGATTCGTGTTTTTTTTTTTTGCACTAATGTTTTTTTTTTCTCTTGTTCATGGTTTTTCACACTAGCATTTTTGTCTTTGCCTGTTTCATGTTTTTGTCAAGTTGTTTGTCTCTTTATGCCCAGTTATTTTTGCCATTTGTCTTTTGTCCTGTCTGTTTACCTATTTGCCATGCCCTTTCTTCTCTGTATTAAATCATCTTATTTATTGGATTACTGTCTGTGTTCTATTTTTGGATCCTAACTTCACCATACCTCCACCAGTCCTAACAATTTTTGGATGACATATGGGGTGTCTGCAAAGACACAGAGGAGAACTTTGAAGTTTTCGTTCAAGGTCTCAATAACCATCACCCCTCCATTAAAATCAAACACCAACTTGATTAATTTTCTTGATAACATTTATTTCCCGATTTCTACAACACAGGTATATTGGATACGAAGGTTTATTTTAAAGAAGCGGACACCCATGCATTGCTACACAAAAGAAGTTTTCACCCAAAACATACATTCAGGGGTATAGTAAAGTCCCAATGTGACGCCCCTCCTGGGCTGTCTTCATGTTTTCTGTCAATCTTCCCTCATATTAGGTTCAGCATGCTTGGGGGCGGAGTTTCCTAATTATGACTGAGGTGCAACACCGGGGCGCAGGTGTGCCCTGGTGTTTTAAGGAGCGGCTCCTGCAACTACAAGGGACCTCGTTTTGTTTTTTGATCATCAAACGCACATGCAGCATACCTCACTTCACAATATAATTGACCATTCCCCATTTAACTTGTTTTGAACTTGCAATTCTGTTAAAATAAATAGTTCTTATGAACGTATTTGGTTGTCGTCGCCTCCCTTTATTGTCGTGGTTTCCCCTAGGCCATGACACCCGATTATTTAGATTCCAGAGAATTCGTTCCAGGCAAGAGGATTTTTGGAAAGCCACCAAGACCTTATTCAGTGCGTTAAGATTTAGAGGTTACTCCCAGTCCTTCCTCCAAAATGTCCTCAAAACATTTTCTATTCCAGTCAAAGAGCTATGAATCATTTGGTTGTGTTACATGAACACATCTTGATTTTTTCAGTGATTAATACTGAAGACTGTCATGGAAAATGCTGTCTTTTGCATTTTTTTCAGGTTTATTCCTGAACTGTACTTTTTATTTTTATCATACATCATACCATGACTCTCTGTCTGTTCATCATCAGTATCCAGTGACCACACCTGCTGGATGGCTGGGTGGACCTGATGGTGGCTACATGTCCAGTAAGGACCTTTTAACTGTTTCTTTTTCTCCATATGCTTTTGCATGGAGGCGGCACAGTGGCGTAGTGGGTAGGGTTGCTGCCTCACGGCTCCTTCATTCGATCCTGAGCGTGGGTTACTGTCCGTGTGAGGTTTCACATGTTCTCCCAGTGTCCATAGGCTGCCTCTGGGTTCTCACTATTCTCCATATTAAGATAAGATAAAACTTAATTTAATCCCCAAAGGGGAAATTCACTTATAAAATGACATTTTATATCCTTCTTGTCCTGCATTTTGTGCAGATGAACACGTGACACCTGTAATCATGTCACCACCAGTGATGGAGCCCTAACCCTAACCCTAGTATTTGTGATTTCCTGTACTCTGGTGCATGTTGGTGATAGCCAAGACCCAAACTCAATATGCTTATGGTTTATAGAGTGCATTTGTGAATAAACTATACATTTATTTTTATTTGCTTTCAGTGGTACCAGTTATTTCCCAAATTAAGGGCTAAAATACGTATCTTATGTTAAAATAAGAAAGGTCATTATATAACCAGTCAATAAATTCAATTCCATTGCAATTTATTATGGTTTTACCATAATCATGGCCTTGGAACACTAGATAGATAGATAGATAGATAGATAGATAGATAGATAGATAGATAGATAGATAGAATATTAAACCAAGAGTGATTTAAAATGGGTAAGTTTCAGATAGAAAATAAAATAGACAATGAGTGGATAAAACAGTTAATACACCAATTAGTTTACACTAGGCTATTTATGAGGTCTTAGCCAGGACATACTTAATGTAAACATGTGTAGCTTACCTTTGATTATTTGGGAGGCTTTCGTTTTCCCCATGGAAAATTTCTTTGCGATGGAAGAGTCTGGGAACATTCCAGCCACGCACTTGTTGAAATCATCAAAGAAAGAGAGGCTAATGTTTTTCTTAGCTATTAGCATCGCCATCTTCACCTCAGACAATCGCTTGTTCAGCCTCGCCTCCGGACGTAGTTCTGTAATTACTGATGCCTGAGAGGGCGGGGACGTGAATTCTAGTGGTGTGTCGTTCACGAACGAACCGTTCTTTTTGAACGAGTCTTCGAAGTGAACGACTAGAACTAGTTCGCGCTGCCTCTCGTTCTCGGTCGTTTGCGAATCAGCAGTCTCTGCTCGCTGGCAGCAGGGCGGTCGCTGAATCTCGGTCGTTGGCGAATCAGCAGGATCTGTTCAGTAGCAGAAGGGCGTCCAACTTGCATTTTGATCTGTGCAGAGCAGCGCCACTTTACTTCTTTAAGGGCTATCTGAGCCCTATTATCAGAGCGTTGACACATGCCAGGTCTTTAGTTTACAATTTAGAGCTCTCACTCAGCAATACATTTCAGTTCACAGTGAACGAGCTCAGCAGTTCGCGAACGAACGAACAGCCAGCAGCCAGCCTGCCTGCTGCCATACTGGGCTGGGCGCATAGCAACGGTTTCCATGACTGTGATAAACAATGAAGAACGTGGCTCTGGAGATCGCGGCATACTGTGTTCGTTTTTTTAATGTTAATGCAATTTGTAATAAAGTGGTTTGTTCTTTGTAATGAGCGTTGCTGTTGAATATGAGCAAAATGGGTGTTACTTAATGGGTTTGAACAACTGCATGAAACAGTCTGCAAAGGAGGTCTCTTGCTCGAACAGCTGGAAAAGGTCTCGCTAGACGTGACGTCAATCGAATGTTCGTGCATAACAACCGTTTCCATGTCCATGACCAGGCCAAACAATGAATGATCATGAATGCAGCAGAGAGACATCGCAGGCTACTGTTCGCTGAATACGATGACTTGTAAAGTTGTTTATTCTCTGAAATGAGTGTTGCTGTTAAATAAGCAATTTTTTTTTTGCTTAAATGGGTTTGAGAGAACAACTGCATAGCCGGCAGACCATGGCTCTACTAAAATAAATATAATAAATATAAAAACAGCTTTATTCTCATCTACATTTAATTAACTTTCAGAGCTTTGTTTATGTAGTCTTTTTCAGATAATGCTAGGATAATGTTTTTCTTCCATCTTTTTCTCAAGCACATTGTAATGTATGAAAATCTATTGTGGATGGCACCTCTGCCGCCTCTCGTTCACTCAAGATGAACTAAACTTCGGACGACAGCCATTGTTGTGCCGCTTTGGTGTGACGTCATCAAAATGAATGAGTGAACGTACTGAACGAACGAATTTCCTTGCTGAACTGACCGACATGAACGAACTGGCGGAAATGAATCGCCATGTCCCACCAATAGTGAATTCATGGCCCGACTTCCTGCTGTAAACTCCTGTCAGAGGCACGTCATGAATTCTTCTTCTTTCAGGTTTAATGGCGGTTGGCATCCACTATGGTGCATTACCTCCACCAACTGTATTTTTGCGGAACTGCGACACTATCTAGTTGGAGTTTCAATGGAGGAGTGACCAAAAAAAAAAAACCCAATAAATACACTAAATCCTACCTAAAAGGCCTGTATTTTTAAGGAACTCAAAAACATGCTTCCAAGCAGATGGTACTGAGAAGGCAAGTAACCTATCAAGAGTGAGCCTAGTCTCCCCTAGCTCTCTAACTCGTTCTAACAGAATTGCTCTCTGGACACTATAAGCTTGGCATTCTAATAACACGTGATTTACAGTCTCTCTTTCCTGACAGTAGATGCAGTGACCAGTGGCATGTTTGCCAATTGTGTGGAGGTTGCCATTTAATCTACTATGACCTATTCTAAGCCTTGTGATTACTTGTTCTTCTCTACGGCTACCGCTGCCCAGTCTTCTTGAAGGGACCTGTTTTTGAATTGCTCGTAGAAAGCTGCCCCTACTTTCCCCATCCCACTGCCCCTGCCATGCACCCAACATTTTCCTGAATATAATAACCTTGACCTCCGCTTTGCTTAGTGGGATGTTAGACTGGATTTCAGATTTCAAAGCCTCTTTGGCAAGCTGATCCACAGCCTCATTTCCTGCAATGCCCGAATGGGATGGAACCCATAGGAAATTTACTAAAATGTCTTGCTGGTGTAGTCTAAAAAGATATTGAAGTACCTCACAAAGTAAATCAGGCCTACACTTAGACTTGCCGTGAAGGATACTATTCAATGCTGACAGGGAGTCAGAACATATGACATTGAATCTAGATTTAGTGTCATCAATCCACATTAAAGCAAGATAGATGGCAAATAACTCCACTGAATAAACTGCAAGGTGGTCAGACGTCCTTTTTGCTATTTTTGTCTTATACTGTGGGATAAAAACTGCAGCTGCAGTTTTCCCAGTTTCAGGGTCTTTAGAGCCGTCTGTAAAAATTTGAACCCCTTCAGGATAGTTATTGCGAATGTGAAAGTTGGTTAAATATTTCACATTACTATCATCCTCAGCTTCCTCGCGCATCTTCACCAGGTTAAGATCCACCTCAGGCATAATAAAAAACCAGGGGGGAATAGCTGGCAGTGGTACCACAGAGCTATGGGCCACCTTGGTTAAGCCAAGCTCTCCAGCCTGATCATTTCCAACCCACCCAAAACTATTAAAGTTTGCCTTGCCATGCTCCCAACATTGATTAAGGATATGCTTGGTTGGATGATCCCCTTTATAACCCTGCAGGTTCGTCCAGTACACCATCCCCAACTGCTGCCGCCTTAAAGCCAATGGCATCTCCCCTGCTTCAACCTGAAGTGCAGGGACTGAAGAGGTTGTGAATGCCCCACTGCACACTCGTGAGGCCTGTGCCTGGACCACATCAAGTTTCAATAAGTGTGTCTTTGCTGCCGATCCATACGCAATGCACGCATAATCCAGTGACGATCTAATAAGTGCTATATAGACACGTTTTAATGCCATCATAGTGGCACCCCAATCACTCCCCACTAGACACCTAAGTATATTTACTGCCTTTTTACACTTGACAACAACTCTCTGAATGTGATCTCTAAAAGTAAGTTTACTATCCATCCAAACCCCTAAGAACCTCACCACCTCAGCCTGTTTGAGCGGCTGCATATATAAAATAATTTGCACAGGAGGTACACGTCTTCTCTTGGTGAAACAAATAACCTGTGTCTTCTCCACTGAAAAACGAAAAACCCACTTATCGCCCCACTTCTCCACAAGACTGACCACCGCCTGAAGTTTCTGACTAATGAACACTGAGTTTCGGCCCCTAATCCACAGTGCTCCATCATCTGCATACAATGAACGTCCAATATTACCATCTATTCCAGAAAAAATATCATTAATCATTATACTGAACAACAGAGGGCTGCACACACTACCCTGTGGAACTCCATTATCCACAGGATAAGTACCAGAATATGACTGTCCAACACGCACCTCAATGGTCCTATTTAACAGGAAGTCCATGACCCAGTTATACAGCCTACCACTTATTCCCATTGCCTCTAACTTGATAAGGAGTCCTTCACGCCATAGCATATCATATGCCTTTTCTATGTCAAAGAAAACTGCATTGACTTGCTCTTTGTTTGCTTGAGCTTTCCTTACAGTATCCTCCAAGCACAACACAGGGTCCATAGTCATCCTTCCCCTGCGAAACCCACTCTGACATGAGGTAATTAAACCTCTCTTTTCAACGACATAAGTCAACCTGTGACCATCCGCTCCATTAACTTGCAGAGGTTAGAGGTCAACGCAATGGGCCTGTAGCTTGTTGCCTCGCTCTTTTCCTTACCTGGTTTTAAAATTGGTACCACAACAGAGTGTTTCCAAGCTAGGGGAATAGTCCCCATTTCCCATACCAAATTAAAATGCTTCAAAAGTACCATTTGTGCTTCAGGCCTTACTTTATCCACCATTACATAACAGATGTCATCTTTGCCTGGAGAGGTAGATCTAACTCCCCTAAGGGCCCGCTTTAACTCAAACATAGAGAATGGTGCATCAAAGGCCTCATCAGTAATAATCTTTTTCTCTAACACATTAGGGTGCAACCTTACCAATTCCTCCCTAGCCACTCTAGCCTCAGCAGACACATTATTCATACTATGAATTCTGGCAAACACTGTAGCAAGGGCTTCTGCTTTCTCCTTGTCCGTTCCCATGACTTCATCATTAAACTTGATAGCTGGTAAGGAATATTCCCTCCTAATTCCCCCCATTCTTCTAATCATCCCCCACACTTCATTAATTGCCATATCTCTTCCAATAGTGTCACAAAATGCTCTCCACCGCTCCCTCTTTGCCGTTCTAAATCACCCTCCTAACCATAGCTTGGGCTTTTTTATACTCAACTAGATCAGTGAAAGAGAAAGTAGACTTAACCTTTTTAAAAGTCTTATTTCTTACCTGTATTGCTTCCTTACACTCATCTGTCCACCAGGGCACCATTTTCCGCTTCCCACTGCCTGACGTTTTCCCAATGAATTCTAAAGCAGAAGAATGCAATATCTCTGTAACCTTACTGTTAGCCATATTAACATCCTCATACACATCCAAATTGAGGCACATCAGCCTAGTACTACAATTTGAGGTAAAATCTTTCCATTTGGCCTTTTTAAAATCCCACCTGGGGAAGATTACTTCCTCAATCTGAACAGATCCCACTCCAATTTCACACAGGATGGGGTAATGATCACTACCAACACAGTCATCCTGCAATACATTCCATTTAGAGCATCTTGCATACTGCGCAGACACCAGGGTGAGGTCGATAGCTGTCTCCCGCCCACTTGAGACATCAATTCTGGTTCCCCTCCCATCATTGAGGCAAATTAGATCTCTTTCCTCTAGCAACTCCTCAATTACCTTACCATTACTATTGGTGTCTGTGCTCCCCCAAAGGGTGCTGTATGCATTAAAATCCCCACACCATACCATCTTGTGGGATACATCCCCCAGGAACTTATCAAGAACATCTTTGTGTAGGACAACGCAGGGATTGTAATAATTAACAATCAAAAAGGTGGAGCTACCTATCCATACCTCAATAATAATTCCCTCTACCTCCCTACTTACCTTTAATATTCTATATCCCAACCCCTGCATGATAAATAAAGCCACCCCTCCACCAGGGCCATTATCCCTGTCCCTACGCACAGCTACATATCCTTGTAGGACAAAGTCCAGGTGAGGCCTAAGCCATGTCTCCTGAACACATAACATTTGGCTTAATATCCAAATCGTCAACAAATTTCTTAAACTCCTGCCCATTAGAGCAAAGACTTCTAGCATTCCACTGTAAAATACTAAAAATCATTAGGAACCCCCACATGATGCTGACTGTGAGGTGGCTTGTACGCCCTGGAGAATATTCAATGCTTTAGTAATTTCATCGACTGAAACTTCCGCCCCCACACGAAAATGCTTCTGTGCAGCTTCGACAATAACTTTAATCCTCTCGCTCCTGCTCTCTGTGACCGCTGAGCAGTTTATGACTTCAGCCAAGAATGCCAAGAATTTCACACTATCCACCTTTATAGCGTCTGCACATATAGGGCTAGGTGATTCCTTACTCTGCTGAGAAATAACACTTTGCCTTTGTCCCTGCTGTCGTTGGCCCGTTTCAAGCTTCCTTCTTCCATCAACCTTCTTAATTGCCTCTGCATAGGTAAGTTTCTCCTCAACCTTAACTCTTTGTACTTCAGATGCTTTTTTGTGTGCTTGACAACCCTTGTATGCTGCACTGTGTGAACCCCCGCAGTTGCAACATTTAACACTAGTACCCTCCTTACATTGACCATACTCATGATCTTCTCCTCCGCATTTACCACATCGTCTTTTTCCTCTGCAAATGGCTGCTACGTGCCCAAATTTCTGGCAATTAAAGCACCGCAATGGAGGCGGGATGTATGGACGACCCTGGAAGCTCATATATCCTACCCTAATCCTCGTAGGCAATACCTTCTCATCAAAAAATAACAAAACAGAAAGGCTCTCCTTTTTTATTCGATCTCGGGTAAACATCAATCTCCTACATTTGACAACATTAGCTCCAGATACATTGCTCATAATATCCTCACACGGCAAATCAGTAGACACGTCAGTTATAACTCCAAGTTCAAGTTTCTTTCGCTCCCAGTAAGTGCACTTAATTTTCTTACCATCCATTTCAGACATTGCAAGAAGTTTATCCCGCTGCGCGGCATTGTAACAACCAATAAGTAAGCTGCCATCTCTTACAGGTGTGACCTGCACTGTGCCTACGGCTGCATGAAGTGCTTTGGTAATTTTCAGTGGATTAATAGAGATAGGTGAATCAAATTGTAATTTGACCTTTAGTTCCTTGTCATTTATCACTCGCATTGCTTTATTGGGATTACCTTTATCAGACTCTAAATTACCTTCGGACACTCTGTCTCGTTTCGCTCCTCTTCCTACCACCTGCCATTCCTCTTTTGAATTTCCCTCGCCTTCTCCTTCCATGTCTATTTCACCTCCAGTCAAACTACCGTCACTTCTCTCCATCTCCCCTCCTTGCCCTCCTCCTGAGCGGTTCTCCCACCGTGTTTGAAAAGCACGTCGAAAACCTCAAGTTCCGACTGCCGACCGCGTCATGAATTCTGGACCTACCGACTTTTTTATATTGTGAAAATACGGGACTTTTATATAATGTCAAAATACGGGATATTTTCGGGAAAATAAAAAAAAAAACGGGAAGACAGCGGGAAATAAGTCAAAATAAGGGATTTCCCGGGAAAAACGGGAGGGTTGACAGGTATGTACAGTGTAGCATATTAGCATATTTAACTGCACATCGCTCTTAAAAAATAAAATTGCTGTACCATGCCATACCAGGAGGTGGCGATAATTGACTGATGAAACATCGTCAATGCACCGGTTCCATCCAAAATAGCTCAGGTTATGATTTGTATTGCACTAAGTAGGCTGCAGAAGGGGCGTCTTTTATGGTGCACATAGTGCCCTTATATGGAGATCAAGAAGCCATTTGGGATTCAGCCCCTATTTCCGTCTCAGTGTCCTTGGCAGGAGAGAGCAGGAGATAATGTTTCGAACCATTGCGGTGAGTTCATTGCAACAAATAATGTTTAAAAGCAATCAAAGCGTTAATTAGGATGTAATGAAGGGTTTGTGGAAGTAATACATTTTTGAGGTACGCTAAGCGAATTGTTTTGACTTGTATTAGCTCGCTCACGAGCCGGGCCTGGAAGGACAGGGTGAACACGGAGTTAAAATGAAACCAGAAGTATTAAGAAACATTAATCATAAATATTGGCTTTTCTTCGCTAACCACAGAGGATTCACCAATGAAACAGCATTAAAGCATTATAACTGTCTAGTTAGTGTGCTTGCAAAAGCACCTTCTTAAGTTTTATTATTATTATTATTATTATTATGTTTCACCCGTTTTTTGGATCCACTACTGCTCCTAGGGCTTTCGAGATAGAGACAACGTAGGGCCCGATCTGGAATGGTGTGCTTGTTAAAATGGTTGCACTACCCCTTGTCGTTTGTTCGGTATTCCCGTTTTTCGGCAAAATTCCGTGCCATTGAAATGAATGGGTAGAACTTTGGAGTGATGATGTCATAAGGAGCGCCTCCACTCTAGACGTTAGAGAGGGAGCAGCAGAAAAAACAAAATAAAACTGCGATTTTACAGCCAGAATCCATGTTTTAAACCCTGTAAAACCTCTGAATTAAATTGAAAAACATATAAAAGGGTGGAGAGGAGAAATCTCCCTTCAGAATGCTGTGAAAGAGACTTTGAGCCAGAGAAGGAGTGAGAGCCGTTGACCAAAGCCATTTAAAACAAGGATTTCAGAACGCGCTCTGAAATCCTTCTTTTAAAACATGACACTGTGTGACAATGTGTCTTGGTGGGGATAGTAATTGGGTGAGAGACACCCCTTTTCCACCAAATCAGTTCCAGGGCTGGTTCGGGGCCAGTGCTGGTGCTGGTTCACAACTCGTTCAACTTGCGAGCCAGCTGAGAACCAGTTTGGTACATCCGGGGGTATATATGCAGCTGTAATGATGGTAGATGTAAACTCTCTTGGCAAATAAAAAGGTCTACATTTAACCAAGAGAAACTCTAGGTTCGCTGAGCAATGGCTTTCAACAATGACAGTCTGTGCACCAAGCCTTGTTGACATGCACAATCCACCGCCTCTTGTCTTACCGGAGCCATCAGCTGATCTATCTGCTCGGAGATTGTGCCGCCCGACTAGCTGGATAGCATTGTCGGGTATCTCGCTGTGTAGCCACGTTTCCGTGAATATCATGACATTACAGTCCATAATCCGTCTATTGCTTGTAATCCAAAGTCGTAGTTCGTCCATTTTGTTTGCCAGGGAACGCATGTTTGCAAGGAAAATGCTGGGTAAGGAGAGTCGATGTGGTGTTAGCTTTAGCTTAGCTCTCACCCCTCCGCGTCTTCCCTGCCTTTGTTTACGGTCCCTGCACCGCCTACGAGTACTTCCTGTCGGCTTGGTAGTCCCCGGAGTGTCCGGTGATCTCCGTAGCTCAGGGAAGAGATGAAGATTGCTGATAAAACTGTCCGATGGTTGAAATCTGATGTCCAGAAGCTCTTGTCGGGTGTACAATGTTAGGGAGATGCTGTTCTGTCCGAACAGAGTATGAGAAAAACTACTAATTTGCAGAATCTGAAGAGACGCTGAGCCTCACTCTGCAATACGAGCGTCGCCATCTTGTCTAGTGGCCATGATGAATGACTGCTTGTAAAAAATGTCGGACAGCCTGGGTGAATCCTACATTATGGAAGTGACTGTCGTTCTGTTCATTGATTGGTTAAAAATCAGTTGACGTCAGCAGTGTTTCTCATACGAGTCTGATTGGACATAATCGGGAGTATTTTTAACTTGGTGGTAGGGATTTCCCCAAACCGGGAGATTGTCCAGTTTTTAACAAATACGATCAGGAGGCGGGAGACGGAGGCTAAAATCGGGAGCCTCCCGCCGAAATCGGGAGGGTTGGCAAGTATGATATGTCCGAGTATGTGCAGATCATTTCGTAAAGGGTAAGTTTACATTTCTACCATTTATGTGAACCATAGACAAAATATATATAAAAGATACGACATACTGTAAGTGATATACATGTAAGCGCTACTCCAATTTAGACTGCAGTTATAAATGCAGAGCACAAAGCCCCAGTACAATGTAGGTTGTTGAGCTTGGTAAAATGTTGCCTTAGAAGACGTCAATAATTAGGTTTTTTTTTTTTTTGTGTGTGTGTTTTGTGTAACATTTGCCCACATCAGGAACCTACGAGAGCCTTACAGTAAACTTGCGCTAAACTTTTGTATGCTTTCATCTGCTTCCCAGTGACGAAGCTAGTAGTGAACACCAGGTAATTCATGATATCTGTGTAATTCACACTCGGCCACATCCATACATCGTCTTCGTACTCTACAGCATTGCTGTACGGATCCACCCCTGAACATTCTTTTATCTTTTCTCTGTACCTGACCTTGTCACTATTACTCAATTCATGATATATTTGTGAAAAATTACAGTTCGCTAGTGTACTCTCCTCGGTCACCATGGATGCTATCCTGCAAAGATGGCGGACACAACAAAATCGGAGAGCATCATGGGAGATTCGTGACGCAAGTGCAAATGGTCTATAATATGATTTGCAAATCTGCAACTCCAAGCAATTTACAATTTGTGAATAATTTATGGGCAAGTCATGGCCTACTAGTTAGAGAAGTTGTTTTTGGACCAAAAGGTCACTAGTTCAATTCCCTGGACTTGCAGGAATGGCTGAAGTGCCCGTGAGCAAGGCACCTAACCCCCAACTGCTGTGGGTATGTCAGGGTCCCATTGTATGTTGCTCTGGATAAGAGCATCTGCTAAATGCATGTGATGTAATATATTATTCTATCCACATTCACTGGATATGAGCAATTGTGTCCTCTGATTGGCTACTCTACTACTAGGCTATCAGCTCATATACTGTGAGTAGAGAAAAAGAAAATGGCGGAGCGTGTTGCTGAACCAACCGAAGATGAAATTATTAAAAAAACCTCAAAAACAGCCCCCCCCCAAAACAAAACACCAAAACCCCTAAAATATGGAATAAAAAAGTATTTGATGGTAAGAACGTATTTTTTTTTTTTCAAGAATTATTATTGTCACATTTTTCACAAATTGCGAGTGTCATTTTGCTGGTTTGTTTACATTCTAAGCAGAAATTTTGTTGGACATTTTGTATAAAGTTTTTATTTATCGAATTTGCAAAAAAAGTAAACTGTTCCGTTTCTCAAAATCCAGTGATTGTGGATAGAATAAAACAGTTATTCCACACAATCTCGTTGTACATGGCTTATAGTCGACAAGGCGCGTATCAGCTCATGTACGACTCAATTTCTTGGAATAACTGTTAAATGTATAAGTCCAGATATATTTCCAAAACTGTTAAAGGTGCCCTTCCACCAAAAAACGTTTAATACTAGCTCTTTTTGAAATACCATCGTTCACTCCGAGTTGCATATGCATGCTGCATGTGAAAATGTAATTCTACTCCCATTCCCTGTATTAGCTTATGAAAGAAAATAGTCGGAAAAACGAGTGGATCAGAAAAAGCCATACGAAGTGGCATCACTTCGAAAATTAGTATTCATGGCCTCGCCCACCTTGGCTAGCGACCGCCCACGGGAAGAGAGTGCGAGGAGAGAGACATAATTCGCCCCGAGGCGTGGCGCGGTGCTCTGCATCAGTTTCGTTTCTAACGGCGGCTCCAGCCTGACTTTGCACGCTCGTAACTCGGGCAGGGGAGGTCCCAGCCTCCCCAGACTTGGCAGCCAGCAGCCTCTGCCCCCTTCCGAAGGAACCAGGGCGGGCTAGCTCCGCGCCTCAGGACGTAATTCACCTAACCCTAGGTCCCAGCCTCCCCAGACTTGGCAGCCAGCGACCCCTGCCCTCTCCCGAACGAACCAGCGCTTCCAGGGCCCGTCAGCTCCTAGCCAGGGGACGTTATTTCCCCCCACACACCCCGAGGCGAGCGCCGCGCCGTGCCTTGATGAGAGCCGCTGCCACAGGGAGTATTCAATTAAATAAATGAATGAATGAATGACTCCCTCCCAGTCACACACACACACACACACACAAGCGTTCTGGTTGGGGAGAGCTCCCTTCCTCTGCCCTCCCTCTCCTCTTATAGGGCACAGTCACTGGGGAAGACACACAAACACACGTTAATTCCCATCAGGTGCAGTGATTCTGCCATTTACCTTCCCTGACTCCGCCCTCCATTCACAGACCGACACTCGGCCATGCCCCCGCTGCCACATCTACATTGTTATTGGTCAAAACATCGATGTCGAGACCATAATAGCCAATCAAAACAGTTTTTACAAAGACACCCACATCTGCTTGTTCTGACCCACTGGAGGTAGCGTCACAGTGCTGTTAGCCAATCATAGGTAACACGTTTACTGATTACTGTTAGCCAATCAGAAGTAACACGTTTACATGTCATGAATATTAATGAGTAAGAGCTGAAATCCTGTCGTTCTCCCGCCACCCACTCCTCCACCAAACTAGAACAGCCTGAAACGGGAGAACCACAGCATTTTTTTCACCAAAGCCGGCTCACAGGGCATTCATTCATACTAGAGACCACCGCACAATTAATGAAAAAACGATGCAAGAGGACCTTTAAATTATGTGTCTACATGCATATCCCAGAGGATTACTGGTACCCATGAATGCGGATTGTGATATGGAGTCTAGTCCACGTATTTCTACATTGATTGTTTTCTCATTATTGAACTCTACTGTGATCTACTGGATTTTAAGCTGTAAGGTTTTGTTGAGCATAGACTTCCCCCAAAGCCAAACGCAGTATCTCACAAGTTTAGAGAAAGTGGATCCGCCCCATGACTTGACCGTGACACTCCAAAATTTAATGGGTTCTTCCTTAGCCCATGCTACACCCTTCCACCAAGTTTCATGAAAAATGGCTAGTAGGTTTTGTGCAAACCTGCTTGCAGACAGACAAAGAGACCACACTGAAAGCCACCACCTTGGCAGGAGTAATAAATAAACTGGGTAATGAGCAGCTCTCCCAGAGCTGAGATGTGTGTTCGAGCTGAGAAATGACTGAAAAAGTACAGGACAGGAGCAGGGATGGAAATCTGTCCCTCTGAGTTACATGTCAATCCTGAGATCGAGATGCTGAACCTCTTCTGCTCCTCGGACCTGCCTGATCCATCCTGATGCTCTATGTCTGATTGGAGTTTCATTACATCGCTCCTGTGGAGGACGGCCCCATATGGACAGTTGAAAGTCACACTTGGAAGACGCTCTGGACACTTACATGCTTTTATGGCTGAGGACTACAGTTGATTTGCTAACTTTAGGACTGCAGTTGTCATGAACAGTTTTGCACTCAAGTTTCCATCAATGAAGAGTTTATAACATCAACGAAACTGACTTCATGTTAAAACTGTTAATGTTATAGTCATGTTGTCTGTTGTTGCCCAAATGAGGATGGGTTCCCTTTTGAGTCTGGTTCCTCTCGAGGTTTCTTCCTCATGTCATCTGAGGGAGTTTTTCTTTGCCACCGTCGCCACAGGCTTCATCATTGGGGATAGATTAGGGATAAAATTAGCTCATGTCTTAAATCATTCAAATTCTGTAATGGGACAATGTCTATTGTTGAAAGCGCTATACAAACAAACTTGACTTGACTTGAGGGATGGGAACCTGCACTTTAGGAGAAATGGGTAAAGCTGGCTTCGTCTCAGTAGCAGTTGTCAGCGCTTTAGAAATAAAAGCTAAAGAGAAGGCTTGTGTCTCAAATTGCATACTTCTCAGTGTAAATGTGTAGTGAAGAACTTTCGGAGCCAGAGACCATTTTAACTGTAGAATAAATTCTACAGACAGCCTCAGCACTGAACCATTTCATCCACACAATTTTTTTTTTCCACTTTTCACTCACAGGATGTTAAATTTACATTACATTGCAGGCATTTAGCAGACACTCATATCCAGAGTGATGTACAACATACACAGAGCAGCCTGGGGAGCAGTTGGGGGTAAGGTGCCTTGCACAAGGGTACTTAAGCCATTCCTGCTGGTCCAGGGAATTGAACCAGTGACCTTTTGGTCCCAAAGCTGCTTCTCTAACCGTTAGGCCATGGATTCCCAATTATTATCAAAACTGCCAGTTCAAGTTGGAATAAAATAATAATACATATGCTAACAGTAATAATTCATTGAGGGAAAAAGTGGTTATGTTTTCAGAACCATGGGTGTAGAAGCTGACTGAATTTATTGTTGCAAGTTACATTTACAGTGAAATGGCGATATTGTGCCTTAAAAAGAGTCTAGGATGGATAGCAGTGGAGAAACTGAAGAACCTTGAGGAAACCCATACAATGATGGGAATAACAATCGCAGAAACTCCACACAGACAGTAATGTGAGCTCAGAAGAGACCAGACAGCGCTACATGCGGCACCATTTTGCTGCTGTGTTTCTACTGTACCTGTGTGATCTAATCTTGTTTAGATTTCTAAATTGACTACACCTCCTGAACACGTGTGCTTATTTCCTTGTTGTCTGGCACTGGCTTTGAATGAATCCAGTCAGCCATGTCAAATGGTCAACAGTTTAATCCAACTAACTCGGTAATGCACGTGATTAATGGGGCCCAGTGCTCTTTCATATGTATTCTGTGTTTCCAGGCACTTCATCAGCTGTCCCGGCGGACGCTAACTGGCAGTGCTCGCAGACCGGTGGAGAATAAAGTGCCACAGAAGCAAAAGCTCTTCCAGGTAAGTTGATTATATTTATTCCCTCTTAATGGATTATGTCCACATCTGAGGAGGGGTTGTTCTGTGCTTACACACATTTCACTCTGTTCTGTCTTTTTTTTTTTTTTTTTTTGTTCTCCATGTCTTTCTTTATGTTAAACAGCTTTCTTTTATCTCTGTAGGTCTTTGAAAACTCCAGAGAACTTCCTAGGACTGACTGGCACAGTGGCCATGCCCTGTTCAGTCCCCATCCTCTCTCTTTGTTTTTTTGTTCTCTTTCCCCTGACACACTGTTGCGTCAGTAGTGCACTGATGCAAATAAATACTGCGTTATAAACCTGCTGTTAATGTTGAGCCAGAACTAAGAATGTGTACTTGTTGCTTAGAGTTCTAGTTAACATAACATACAAATGTCTTACCTTCAAAATCCATTAATAACAAGTAAATACATTGCTTCTTTAGATGCACCACTAACTTTATTATTAGCTCATCTGTCCATAATGCCGATGAGTTATTGCCATGGCGTGGCGCCTGTCATCCACAATTCAGTTAAATCGTATCTCCTCCATCAGTTCTCCATGGGTTTCCATTCCGATTGTTTTGTTTGAAAGAACTCATCGCGCCACACAAAACTTGGTCATTGTCAAATCTTTTGCTAATGAGTTAACAATTAGGCTAAATTAACGAATTTTCCAGGCCTCTCGCTAGAATTGTATCTCCTCTCTCATTTCTCACCCAATTTCAGTTCTGATCAATGTTTTGGGTCGATCTTCCCATGAGGAACAAAACTTGGTCATTTGTTTGTTGTTTTTCTTGTCATAAACAATTTGTTTACTTTTTTAGAAGAAGAAGAAACCTGTATGCACACTTCAAGCACAGTGAAATTCATCCTCTGCATTTAACCCGTCTGAAGCAGTGAACACACGCACACACTCCGAGCAGTGGGCAGCCACACCAGAGCGCCCAGGGAGCAGTCAGGGGTTCGGTACCTCGCTCAAGGGCACCTCAGCCCAAGACCACCCCACATCAACCTAACTGCATGTCTTTGGACTGTGGGGGAAACCGGAGCACCCGGAGGAAACCCACGCAGACACAGGGAGAACATGCAAACTCCACACAGAAAGACCCTCGCCGGCCACGGGGCTCGAACCCGGACCTTCTTGCTGTGAGGCGACAGCGCTAACCACTACACCACCGTGCCGCCCATGGTTTACTGTTTATTTGCAGTTGAATCATGTCTCATCCCTCAGTTCTCAGTGGGATTTCAGTTCTGATTGTTTTATTTGAAGGAACTTGACCTTCTGTACAAAACTTGCTCATTGTATTGTCAATTTTTGGCTAACAAATTAGTAATTAGGTCAACTTAACACATTTTCTTCTGACTAGAATTGTATCTCTGCTCTCATTTATCATGCAAATTCAGTTCTGATCGATGTTTTGGGTCGATCTTCCCTCAGAGAACAAAATTTAGTCCTTCGTTGAGTTTCTTGTTGTAAACAGTTTGTCATAGAGGTTGGTCCTCTCTCACATTGTCACATTTCAGTTCTGTTTGGTGTTTTGGTCATGGTTGTTTTAATAGCAAACTAGATGAGCTCCTACGCCCTTGGTGTTCTGGTTAATATAATATACAGTGGGGCAAAAAAGTATTTAGTCAGTCACCAATTGTGCAAGTTCTCCCAATTAAAAAGATGAGAGGCCTGTAATTTTCATCATAGGTACACTTCAACTATGAGAGACAAAATGAGAAGAAAAAAATCCAGAAAATCACATTGTCTGTCTGATTTTTAAAGAATTTATTTGCAAATTATGGTGGAAAATAAGTATTTGGTCAATAACTAAAGTTCATCTCAATACTTTGTTATATACCCTTTGTTGGCAATGACAGAGGTCAAATGTTTTCTGTAAGTCTTCACAAGGTTTTCACACACTGTTGCTGGTATTTTGGCCCATTCCTCCATGCAGATCTCCTCTAGAGCAGTGATGTTTTGGGGCTGTTGCTGGGCAACACGGACTTTCAACTCCCTCCAAAGATTTTCTATGGGGTTGAGATCTAGAGACTGGCTAGGCCACTCCAGGACCTTGAAATGTTTCTTACAAAGCCACTCCTTCATTGCCCTGGCGGTGTGTTTGGGATCATTGTCATGCTGAAAGACCCAGCCACGTTTCATCTTCAATGCCCTTGCTGATGGAAGGAGGTTTTCACTCAAAATCTCACGATACATGGCCCCATTCATTCTTTCCTTTACACAGATCAGTCGTCCTGGTCCCTTTGCAGAAAAACAGCCCCAAAGCATGATGTTTCCACCGCCATGCTTCACAGTAGGTATGGTGTTCTTTGGATGCAACTCAGCATTCTTTTTCCTCCAAACACGACAAGTTGAGTTTTTACCAAAAAGTTCTATTTTGGTTTCATCTGACCATATGACATTCTCCCAATCCTCTTCTGGATCATCCAAATGCTCTCTAGCAAACTTCAGACGGGCCTGGACATGTACTGGCTTAAGCAGGGGGACACGTCTGGCACTGCAGGATTTGAGTCCCTGGCGGCGTAGTGTGTTACTGATGGTAGCCTTTGTTACTTTGGTCCCAGCTCTCTGCAGGTCATTCACTAGGTCCCCCCGTGTGGTTCTGGGATTTTTGTTCACCGTTCTTGTGATCATTTTGACCCCATGGGGTGAGATCTTGCATGGAGCCCCAGATCGAGGGAGATTATCAGTGGTCTTGTATGTCTTCCATTTTCTAATAATTGCTCCCACAGTTAATTTTTTCACACCAAGCTGCTTACCTATTGCAGATTCAGTCTTCCCAGCCTGGTGCAGGTCTACAATTTTGTTTCTGGTGTCCTTTGACAGCTCTTTGGTCTTGGCCATAGTGGAGTTTGGAGTGTGACTGTTTGAGGTTGTGGACAGGTGTCTTTTATACTGATAACGAGTTCAAACAGGTGCCATTAATACAGGTAACGAGTGGAGGACAGAGGAGCCTCTTAAAGAAGTTGTTACAGGTCTGTGAGAGCCAGAAATCTTGCTTGTTTGTAGGTGACCAAATACTTATTTTACCGAGGAATTTACCAATTAATTCATTAAAAATCCTACAATGTGATTTCCTGGATTCTTTCCCCCCATTCTGTCTCTCATAGTTGAAGTGTACCTATGATGAAAATTGCAGGCCTCTCTCATCTTTTTAAGTGGGAGAACTTGCACAATTGGTGGCTGACTAAATATTTTTTTGCCCCACTGTAGTCTATCTTTATTTGAGGAAAGAGTGTGTCATTTGTTGTTCGATTCCAATCATCACTTGACCCTTAAATGTTGATGTGCTAAGTTTACTAAAATGAACTAAAATGTTGTCTTTCCTTCATTAATATTCATCCATTTACACAGGAAGCGAATAGATCTTTAAACCTCAGTTTTACTGCAGAGTAGGTTTCCACATTTTATAAAACATGATGTTAGGCGCGAGCTGAATCGTTCTGTTAAAAATCATGTCCCTGTCTGCATTGAGTTCATTCATCCAACACCAAATCCCAAAATTCCTGGCGAACAGTTCCTGTTTCCTCAGTTGAGTTAGCTAGCAGTGTTGGGAAGTACCTTTCAATCAAGTAGCTTTTCAGTAGCTAAGCTCTTTTATTGATCAAGTAGCATAAGCTAGATTTTCCTGAGCATTCCTGAATCTGAAGCTACATCGGCTCTTTCTGCTGCGCTTTAAATAAAATATATTTAATTTAATTTTGTGTCCGTGTGGACTTGTGCACATTGCGCATGTCAAAAGCCATGGTGAAGCCACAGAAACACTTCTGTATGATGGTGAAATGACGTGGCGCAAAAAATACAAACACAGGTGGTGTGATTAAACCCAGTGTGAAGCAGAATCACTTTTGCCACCCTAAAGTTGATTGTTTTTGTTGGCTTCCTACATTCCCGTAGGAATACATGCGAGTTTTGTGGAAGATTATGCAAGTCAAGAATAGGCCTCTTTAGTCACAGAAAAAGCTCTTCTAAAAAGAGGGCATAAATTCCTCTTGGAAAAGAACCAAGAAGGCGATTGTTTATTGTTACCATTTCGTGGGATTATAAGAGCTTCTATTTTTGTATTTTTACTTTTATGGGACCTGTCTGGGCACAGTATCCGTATATGTTGTATTGCGTGTGTGTCAGATACTGGAATTGTTATAAGAGTGATTGATTGATTTTTCTCTTCTCTCTCTTTGACTCCCAGTCCTGGACTCTCTTTCTATCAGCAGTCTTTATACCCAGTGAGACTGTACTTTTCCATTTGGATCCGTCTTCTGCAGTCTTTTCCCCAAGAGTCCATATCTGTGTTAGCAGCTCTCGTATCTCTTTTGCAACAGTCTATGAAGTGTAGTTTTGGTCTTCCACATGACCGTGCTCCCTTCTCCAATTGTCCATATAATATATCCTTAGGGATATGTCCATCAAACATTCTGGTGACATGGCCTAACCAACACAGCCGTCTTTTTGTGAGAAGAGCAAACATGCTTGGCTGATTAGCTTTTTCAAGGACAGTACTGTTTGTGACGTGATCTTTTCAGGAGATGGAGAGGATGCGTCTGATAAACTGAAGGTGGAAAACATTTAGTCTTTGCTCTTGGTATGTGTAAAGTTGATCGTTTCTCTAATAATAGCCTATCCTGAAGTCTTTTATTTCTCTTATTACAGAATTACACAATTACAGAATGATTACACAATTATTTATTACTGAACACCACATCAT
The DNA here is from genome assembly GCF_027579695.1 of Neoarius graeffei. NCBI lineage: Eukaryota > Metazoa > Chordata > Actinopteri > Siluriformes > Ariidae > Neoarius > Neoarius graeffei. The sequence continues at coordinate 120,755,366 of NC_083571.1, read as the reverse complement.
ACTTTTTAACTGTTTATAGTTGTGTTTAATACAGTCAAGCGCCGTTATAATACGAATTGCTATTACATGAAAACCGGTGTAACACGGTCAAGCTCATGGCTCCCAAAAATTAACTAACTTTATGCAGCTGCATTCGAGATTTCAGTCTATGAAAGTTACAGACTGTTTCAGTAACATCAAAGAATAAAATGTGCTGTATTATACACGCCGCCTGAACTGTGCTTGCTGCACGATAATCATTGGTCTAGTCTTCGAACACTTCTTGTTTACTTGTTTTTGCATGCAGTTAATTATTACAATTGTCCATGTTCTTCTCACTGCTATTGTAATTTTATAATGACATGTAATTAACTTGGCGGTGCAAATATACTGTACACAATTATGCTTACAATTGTTCAGAGCAGGCCAAAACTTGTATTTTTAATACCTTATAATGCAAACAGAGGATGTGGCTATAGAAAACGACTTTTGTAAAGAATAAATTTTTTATATCTACATATACATGTAAATAAAATGTATTTTAATAACATAAGCATGCATTCCTCAAATCCGGGACAGGTGCAGGTCATCAGTCTTTGAGGTGCATGCTGCTCAGAGCATGGAAGCACGCGAGTGCAAGCCTCAACGCCAGGCATTGCCCAATTTGCCCGACCAAGATGTTCAGGCAGAAAAGTTTTAGGGAATTAGGCCTGTTTGGGCACACCTATAGTCAGCTTCTTTAAGCACAAAAATTATTTTCAAGCGAGTACGTTACAAAAAAACAAGACGTATTAACCAGCATCCTCGCCTCTCCTGTGATCGCCGTTTTGTTTTTCTCTTCCTGATTTGTAACAGCGATTTCTGATCGGCTCGCTTCAGGCGTGCATGCACATTTGTGCTTTTCATCACTGAATGGTCTGAAGGGTGGCACGGTGGTGTAGTGGTTAGCGCTGTCGCCTCACAGCAAGAAGGTCCGGGTTCGAGCCCCGTGGCCGGCGAGGGCCTTTCTGTGTGGAGTTTGCATGTTTTCCCCGTGTCCGCGTGGGTTTCCTCCGGGTGCTCCGGTTTCCCCCACAGTCCAAAGACATGCAGGTTAGGTTAACTGGTGACTCTAAATTGAGCGTAGGTGTGAATGTGAGTGTGAATGGTTGTCTGTGTCTATGTGTCAGCCCTGTGATGACCTGGCGACTTGTCCAGGGTGTACCCCGCCTTTCGCCCATAGTCAGCTGGGATAGGCTCCAGCTTGCCTGCAACCCTGTAGAACAGGATAAAGCAGCTAGAGATGATGAGATGAGATGAGTGGTCTGAAGCCAAGCGAAGATGTCTGGCGTATGTTGCTGTTGTTCGAAGAAAACTACAGCTAAAAAAGATCTACTGCCAGGTTACTTGGATAATCTTAGTCAGAAAGAAGCGCAGGATAGTTATATGTGGAAATTAGAAGAAGAAGAAAAATGCCTTTATTGTCACTGCACAAAAGTACAATGAAATTTAGTTCATCATAGGAGAGCAAAGCTGCTGCATACGTGCACACCATCACTCTTGGGCACTTCAGTCCAAGGCCATCCCAAGGCCATCTCATGTTAAAGTGCATATCCTGGACCAATTTTGTTTTTGTTTTTTTTATATGAAAGTATGTCCCTTTACACACTCATCCAGAAGGGTAATTTTGCACAAGGCCATCTGTCTACAGCAGAAAAAAAATAAAATAACAAAACGCGTCTGGAAAAATCCCAAGGGAGTCTGGAGCCAGATTCCTGACGTCACCTGCGGAACCGCCAGCAGGCTGCGAGAGCTTGCACGGTTTCAGTGATGGTGCAGATTAGTGGCCTAGCATTAGTATTAGCTACATGTTGGAATATACCTTCTTTTTCCTGAAGAGTCTAGTCACGGAAGAACAGTTTAAAAAAAAAAACTACAAAAGCAAGAAAACCTTTGTGTAAAGACTTTTTCCTGACATCAGCTTTTGGGAACAGAATGCTGTGAAAGCCAAAGCATTTACTCTCAAAGGACTCCAACCTGAACTGTGGGCTGGATGGTATTCCTGCCCCTCCATGTCTCATCAGTCCCAAGGACATGTAGTTACACAGCTATTTGCACTCTGTCATTTATACATTGATGCTTATTATTGTTAAAACAATATCTGAAGTGTTATTTGTAAAATAACAAAATGTCTTGTTCTAGACTTTCAGTGTTGTAAGATCTCAGAACATGGAGGGCGACATTTAAACCAGCTGTTCCATCCATCACCATGGGAAATGTTCGTTGCTTAACAAACAAATTAGATGAACTGGAAACCCTTATTAGGAACCAGAAAGAGTACCGGGAGAGTAGTTTAGTATGCCTGACAGAGGCGTGGCTGACGACAACACGTCTGATTCTCTGATCAGTTTTGCCGGCTTCAGGACAATACGAGCGGACAGGGACACTAGAGCGAGTGGAAAGCAGAAAGGAGGGGGGCTAATACTGCTCGTTAACAACAACTGGTGTAACCCTAATCATGCTACCATCAAGGTACGTATATGCAATGAAGACATTGAACTTCTAGCGGTTAGTTTAAGACCATATTATTTGCCCAGGGAGTTCAGTGTGGTGGTCGCCATTGTTGTTTACATACCTCCTTTGGCTAATGCAGAAATTGCGTGTGACGTCATTCATACTACTATCGCAGGACTTGAGTCAGAGTACCCAGAGGCATTCATTGCTGTGTCTGGAGATTGCAATCATGTCTCTCTATCTAAGACTTTGCCTACATTTAAGCAGTTTGTTAACTGTACGACAAGAGGTGATAAAACTCTGGACTTGTTGTATGCAAATGTTCAGAATGCATACAAATGCACTGCACTGCCTCCTCTTGGCCGATCAGATCATGACATGATTCACCTTTCTTCCTCTTATATTCCAACTGTTAAAAGGTTACCTGTCATAACCAGGACATCAAGAGGTTGGTGTCCAGAGGCTGAGGAAGCTTTAAGGTGCTGTTTTGAGATAACAGAGTGGGATGTGTTCTGTGAGGAGTATGGAGAGGACATTGACGGTCTAGTTGAATGCATAACCCAATATATAATCTTCTGTTATGACACTGTCATGCCATCCAAGGTAGTTCATTGCTACCCAAATAATAAGCCATGGATTACCAGTAGTTTGAAGGCCTTATTAAATGAGAAGAAAAGGGCGTTTAGGATGGGCGACAGGAACAGATTGAAAGAACTTCAGAGGGAACTGAGGGTGAAGATAAGAGAGGGGAAGGAAGTATATAGGCTTAAGCTAGAACAACAGCTGCAGCAAGGTGGAGTAAAGCAGGTTTGGGCTGGAATGCGAAAGATCACAGGCATGGAACAGAAAGGTGGGGCACTGCTTGCTGGTGAACAAGGTCTGGCTGATAATCTTAATAACTTCAACAGATTTGACTGCACCAAACCAATCCAGTCTCCCCCATCTGGTCAGCGGACAGTCAATGCTTTCTCTTCTTCTTTCTCTCCTCCTGTTACTCTCCCTCTCTCCAACAACTCTGAGATGCCATCTGTACAGAGCCCTCCATTTCTCCACTCACCTGTGACATTGCACACTGCACAGGTCAAGAGGATGCTTAAAGGACTGAAGCCAGGGAAAGCAGCTGGGCCCGATGACATTAGCCCAAGGCTACTGAAGGCCTGCTCCGCAGAGCTGTGTGGCATTTTAACACACTTGTTTAATCTGAGCTTGTGTCTGCAGAAGGTCCCAAGGCTGTGGAAAACATCTTGTCTGGTTCCTGTTCCAAAAAAGTCCCATCCTACTCAGCATAATGATTACAGACCAGTTGCGCTCACCTCGCACATAATGAAGACATTTGAGAGGCTGGTCCTCTCTCACATCAGGACTAGTGTGTCAACTTATATGGATCCCTTGCAGTTTGCATATCAGCCCAACATCAGTGTCGATGATGCTCTCATCTATATGCTGCAGAGAGCATATACACATCTGGACACCTCTGATGCAGCTGTAAGGATTACATTCTTTGACTTCTCAAGTGCATTCAATACCATCCAGCCACAACTCCTTGGTGAAAAGATGGAGAAGATGGAGGTGGATCCATCGCTTGTACGGTGGGTCCTGGACTACCTTCACCTCAGACCACAGTATGTGCGCCTGCAGGACAGTGTCTCCAGTACCATCTTGAGCAGCACAGGGGCTCCACAAGGAACTGTGCTGGCTCCATTTCTGTTTACAATATATACAGCAGATTTTCAATATAATACCAACAGCTGCTTTATGCAGAAATTCTCAGATGACACTGCTGTTGTAGGCCTCATCAAAGGGGGCGATGAGTTGGAGTATAGAGCCATTGTGGATGACTTTGTGGAATGGAGCGCACACAATCACCTCCTGCTGAACACCACAAAAACCAAGGAGATTATTGTGGACTTCAGGAAAGGGAGGAAAAGGACTCAACCAACACCAATCACCATCAGAGGCACTGAGGTGGAGGTGGTTGCCAACCATAGGTCCCTGGGAGTGCAGCTGGATGGTGGGCTGGACTGGAGGAGTCATATGGAGACTGTGTATAGGAAGGGCCAAAGCCGACTTTATTTTTTAAGAAGGCTGCGATCTTTTAATATCTGTCAGCCCTTACTATGCAGTGTCTACCATTCAGTGGTGGCAAGTGCCCTCTTCTTTGCTGTTGTATGTTGGGGTGTGGGAGTCTGTGCTGCTGACAACAAAAGACTGGACAAGCTAATTAGGAAGGCGGGATCAGTGGTAGGGACTGTTTTCCCAACAGTTCAGCAGATGACAGAGGCTAGATCCCTGAGTAAATTGAGGGCAATTTTGGACAACTCTCAACACCCACTCCATGCCCTGAAAGTGGTTAACAATAGCAGTTTTAGTCAGAGACTGATTGCACCAATATGTAAAACAGAGAGATTCAGGAAGTCCTTTATACCAGCTGCTATAAGGTTCTATAATGCACAAAAGTAACTGCACTCCTTCTGCTTTAGTATTATTATTATTATTTTTTTTTATCTATTTTAACCTATTAATAGTAGTATTCAATTATTAGAGTTATTGGTGAGGTAATGTGTGATGTGATGTCTGAATGTTGTGCTGCTGTGACACTGTAATTTCCTGTAAAGGATTATTAAAGGCTCTATCTATCTATCTATCTATCTATCTATCTATCTATCTATCTATCTATCTATCTATCTATCTATCTATCTATCTATCTCTAGTAAGAGTTTATTTTAATTTTCTCTAAAAAAAAATAAAATTCTAGTATGGGCACTGTGTGAGACGGCTGCCTCTCCAGTAGCTCTGTAGTTTTTAGCTCTTTAAACCTCTTTTTTCCACCTTTTTTTTTTTTACTTTTCTGCTCTTCTTACAAAGACGTAGTGTGTTTTACTTATATAACATGGATATTTTTAACTTTAACATGCAACCAGGAGCCAGTTTTCTCACTTATTTGAGAGAGGAGCTGCTGGCCCTGAAAACAATGGGACGAGCCTAGTCTGGCTAACGCAACTTCAAAGCTCTGCGAGCATTGGTCTGGCAAAGATATTAAGCCCAACCGTTTCCCATAGTGCGTGGTTGACCCGCCTCCCTGAAATGCCTCAGTTTGCTACTGGTCGAAGCCAGAAAAGGCTGTGACGAAGCTTAAACCAATCACATCACTCTTTCCTCTGACGTATGTGACGCGACGGAAACTGCTTGAGTAACAGGAAGAAGATAAATACCTCCAGGGCTGCTCTTTGCTCCATTTTCAATGAGAACTTCCCGTTGAATGCTTTCAATACAGCATCTACCACTGTGTTAAAGGCTTGCCGCTGCTCCATGTTCGTAATGTTTCTAGTGAATGAAGCGCTTCCGGCATAGATTCTGTAAACAATCTATGGCTTCCGGTCGTAGTTCTACTACGTCACTGCCTTGAACACGCCTCTACCCAGGGCCGTTGGAGATGCTCAAAGTTGATTGGCTCCCGATTTTTCGGGAGCTTGGAAGAGCTGGAGGTAGCTTGCCTTGCCAGACTAAGTTCGCAACAGGCCCCTGTGTTGCATCACACTTAGGATGGGCGGGCCCAGGCTAGGACGAGCCAGGATACGACACCCCATCCCGACTGAGTTGAGGAGGAAACCCAGGGGCTGCAAAGCTGGAGCTAAGCTAAAGGCTAGGCTAGCGGACAACCGGCGGCACTACAAACCATCCATTCCCTCCGTTATCATGGGGAATGTGAACTCGCTGCCAAATAAAGTCAACGAGCTTTCCGCTCTGAACAACCAGTGGATTTACTGGGAGAGCAGCTTATTTATCTTTATAGAGACATGGCTAACATACCTTGTACCGGATGCTAACGTGGACCTGTGGGGATTCACTGCTGTGAGAGCCGACAGAGACACTAACACATGCGGGAAAAGCAAAGGTGGGGGACTCATCATTTATGTTAACAATCACTGGTGTAACCCGGGACATATCTCCGTAAAGACAGCTTTACGTTGCCCGGACTTGGAGCTGCTAGCCGTTAGCCTGCGGCCATATTATCTGCCGAAAGAGTTCAGTCACGTGATCCAAATCTGTGTTTACATCCCTCCGAGGGCAGCCGCTGCATGTGAGAGGATTCACTCTGTCACAGCAAGGCTGCAGACACAGCACCCTGAGGCATTTATCATCATTTCTGGGGACTTTAATCACGCTACTCTGGACTCTACTTCGGCTGCTTTTTACTAGGGTGTGGATTGTCCAACAAGGAACAACAGGACAATTGACTTGCTGTATGCTAATGTGAAGGATGCATACAGAATCACACCCCTCCCCCCACTAGGGAAGTCTGACCACAACCTGGTTCTTCTACAGCCGAAGTACACCCCCCTGGTCCAAAGGCAGCCTGCAACAACTAGCTCCATCAGGAGGTGGTCCCCTGAAATGGAAGATGCCCTGAGGGACTGTTATGACATCACGGACTGGGATGTGCTGCTTAGCCCACACTGTGAGGACATAGAGGGGCTGACACACTGTCTGACAGATTACCTCAACTTCTGTGCAGACGTGGTCTCCCCCGCTAAGACTGTACGGTGTTACCCTAATGACAAGCCACGGGTAACACAGGAAGTCAAAGCTGTCCTCAACAGGAAGAAGGCCGCCTTCAGGAGCAGGGATAGGGAGGTGATGAAAGCAGCACAGCAGGAGGTAAAATGCTGCATGAGGGAAGCTAAGGACAGCTACAGGAGGAAGGTGGAGCAGAAGCTGAAGGAGAACAGCATGAGGGAGGTCTGGGAAGGTGTGAAAACCATCACGGGCCACAATAGAAAGACCAGAGTCATTGAGGGGACAGTGGAGAGGGCGAGTGAGTTGAATGACTTTTTCAGTCGGTTCAACCAGCCCACGTCCCCCCACCCTCTCCCTCACTGCAGCCATCTATCCTTCTTCCCTCAACACACTTCCTCCCCAGTCATCACAGCAGCCCCTCCTCCCCCACATCAACACAGACTCCTCTATGCATTATTGCAGACCAGGTCAGAGGTCAACTGAGGAAGCTTCACCCCAGTAAAGCAGCAGGCCCAGACAAGGTGTGTCCCTGACTACTGAAGACCTGCGCTGCTGAACTGGGTGAACCACTCCAACGCATCTTCAACTTTAGCCTGCAGCTGGGGAGAGTGCCCACCCTCTGGAAGACATCATGTATTGTTCCAGTTCCCATAAAGAATCGGCCCAGCGAGCTGAACGACTTCCGACCGGTGGCACTCACTTCACATCTGATGAAGACATTGGAGCAGCTCTTCCTCAGCCTCCTCAGACCCCAGGTACAACATGCCCAGGACTGTCTGCAGTTTGCGTACCGGACAGGTGTCGGTGTGGAAGACGCCATCCTCTACCTGCTACTCTGAGCCCACTCGCATCTGGATAAGGGAAATGGCACAGTGAGGATCCTCTTCTTGGACTTCTCGAGTGCCTTCAACACCGTCCAGCCCCTATTGCTTCAGGACAAACTGAACAGGATGCGAGTGGACCCCTGGCTGGTCACCTGGCTCTCCAGCTACCTCACTGACAGGCTGCAGTATGTCAGGCTGAAGGACATCACGTCTGACACTGTGATTAGCAGCACCGGAGCACCCCAGGGCACGGTGCTGGCCCCTCTTCTCTTCACCCTGTACACCACGGACTTCTGCTACAACTCGGAGCTGTGTCACATCCAGAAGTTTGCCAATGACACAACCATTGTTGGGTGTATCAGTGATGACAGAGAGGAGGAGTATAGGAGCCTGGTGAGGGACTTTGCTGTGTGATGCAACAGGAACCATCTGCAGCTCAACACCTCGAAGACCAAGGAGCTGGTCATTGACTTTGGGAGGTCCAGACCAAGGTCACAACCAGTTCTGATCGAGGGAGTCGAGGTGGAGGTTGTGGATTCCTACAAGTACCTCAGGCTGTGACTGGACAGCAAGCTGAACTGGACTTGCAACACCAAACACTTATACAGGAAGGGACAGAGCAGGCTATACTTCCTTAGGAGGCTGCGGTCCTTTAACGTCTGCAGGAAACTCTTGTGGATGTTTTATCAGTCTGTGGTTGCCAGTGTCCTGTTTTACACCGTCGTGTGCTGGGGGGGGCAGCACATCCAAGAAGAACACATCCAGGCTGGACAAACTGATCAGGCGGGCCGGCTCTGTGGTCGGCATGAAGCTGGAGGGAGAAGAGGTCTATGGACAAACTATTGAACATCATGGACGATGCCAGTCACCCTCTGCACACCATTATCAGCAACCAGAGGAGCCTGTTCAGTGACAGAATGCTCCTTCCCAAGTGCAGGACGAACAGACTCAAAAACTCCTTTGTCCCTCATGCCATCAGACTGTACAACTCCTCTCTGGGGGGGGAGGAGGGGTAACAGGAGGACGGGAAGGAGCAGTAGCCTAGCCTAACAATAAGCAATACCGGACAATGTGCAATATAAAGTGCAATATCTCTCCTACCGCCCCCCCCCCCTCTCCCCACCTTTTTTTTTTTTTCTTCCCCCTCCCCCTTCCTCTCTTCCCCATATCTTATTCTTTTATATTTGTATATGTAAATACTTAATTTATTTTAATTTATCTAGAAGTTTTCTCTATTTCTTTTCTCTGATTATCTGTAATGATGCTGCTGGAATCTTAATTTCCCTGAGGGAACCCTCCCAAAGGGATCAATAAAGTTTTATCTAATCTAATTGTGGCAGCGGGGGGCGTGGTCAAGCACCGGTCTGCGACAGGAGGGTGGAGTCAGGGAAGGTAAGTGGCAGAATCACTACACCTGACAGCAATTAACCTGTGTTTGTGTGTGTCTTCCCAGTGACCGCGCCCTATTTAAGGAGGGAGAGCGAGAGCAGAGGGGCTTTTCCTGGAACCAGACGCCGAGTGTGTGTGTCTGTAAACTTGAATCCATTAGTTGTTAGACTGAAAAGTGTGACAATAAAACAGTGTATCAACCTGATCTCTGTCCTGCCGTCCTCTGTGCTCCACTCATACCTATCGAACTGCTACAGTGGTGCTGAAACCCAGGAGAAAGTGGAGCACCAGCCGATCAGCCCCATGGAGTCCTCCCCGTTCGGCGACCTGGTCCATGCCCTCGCCACGGCCCAGCAAAGCCAGCACCAGGCGCTCATCACCCTCTGAAAGGAACAAGAGTGACGCTTCGAGGCCCTGGTGCTGGCCCAGCAAGAAGACCAAAAGGCGTTCCGGCACCTCCTCGCGTCGGCGGGGTCCACCAGCGCTCCTACCGCGGCCTAGTGACGTGTGACGTAGGCCAGTCGGCGGTCGGCAGGGAGCTGTAGCGCGGCCAGCTGTGCCTCTCCCGTTAGCAGGGGGAGGAGGCGCGTCGCGCGCTGCTCCATCGGCCACCCCGAGGCTTCTGCGACTTGCTCGAAGAGCGTGATGAACGCCTCGGGGTCGTCCTGCGGGCCCATCTTGGTGACGGTGAGGGGAGACGGGCCCGCGGTAGGAGCGCTCGTCACCCTCCGAAAGGAACAAGAGCGATGCTTCGAGGCCCTGGTGCTGGCCCAGCAAGAAGACCAAGAGGCGTTCCGGCACCTCCTCGCGTCGGCGGGGTCCACCAGCGCTCCTACCGCGGCCTAGTGACGTGTGACGTAGGCCAGTCGGCGGTCGGCAGGGAGCTGTAGCGCGGCCAGCTGTGCCTCTCCCGTTAGCAGGGGGAGGAGGCGCGTCGCGCGCTGCTCCATCGGCCACCCCGAGGCTTCTGCGACTTGCTCGAAGAGCGTGATGAACGCCTCGGGGTCGTCCTGCGGGCCCATCTTGGTGACGGTGAGGGGAGACGGGCCCGCGGTAGGAGCGCTGGTGGACCCCGCCGACGCGAGGAGGTGCCGGAACGCCTCTCGGTCTTCTTGCTGGGCCAGCACCAGGGCCTCGAAGCGTCACTCTTGTTCCTTTCAGAGGGTGATGAGCGCCTGGTGCTGGCTTTGCTGGGCCGTGGCGAGGGCGTGGACCAGGTCGGCGAACGGGGAGGACTCCATGGGGCTGATCAGCTGGTGCTCCACTTTCTCCTGGGTTTCAGCACCACTGTAGCAGTTCGATAGGTATGAGTGGAGCACAGAGGACGGAAGGACAGAGATCAGGTTGATACACTGTTTTATTGTTACACTTTTCAGTCTAACAACTAATGGTTTCAAGTTTACACACACACACACACACACACACACACACACTCGGCGTCTGGTTCCGGGAAGAGCCCCTCTGCTCTCGCTCTCCCTCCTTAAATAGGGCGCGGTCACTGGGAAGACACACACACAAACACAGGTTAATTGCTGTCAGGTGTAGTGATTCTGCCACTTACCTTCCCTGACTCTGCCCTCCTGTCGCAGACCGGCGCTTGACCACGCCCCCCGCTGCCACACTAATCTAATCTAATAGTGGATGGAACAATAATTACAAACGTTAACAGAATCCGCACATTCCAGTTGTAGCTAGTCATATAGTAACTATAATCACCCCTGTAATAATAAAAGCTAGTGGTAAGTACATTCATTGAATGGAAAGACATGCTTTTGTGACTCACATAGTAAACCATACCTTCGACAGTAAATATATATCATTTACATAGTGAATTATCACATAGATAAATCCATCTTACCCCATTTATCATTTGACATGGCCCATCATGCATGTGAAGATGAGGAGGACAGGTTGTTTAATTTCCTCCTAAATGCAACGGCAAATTGAATGATAAGACACCTACTGCAGTACAGACTCCTGTTTTATAATGTTTTTAGTCTTAAAATTCATCTTTGCAATATTGCTAGTCATTGTTAGGCAAAACAAAGTGTTTTTTGTCCTAAACTCTATATAAAAAGACGTATTACGTACTCGTACTGTACGTAAGGCTTACGTATATGATACTGATGGATGTTTCATGCTTTCAGGGCTTGTCTTGTTCTTCTGTTGCAGAAATAAATGTTTTTAAAGTGATAGTTCGGGATTTTTGACATGAATCTGTATGGCATCCCCATCAATAGTGTCGTGCAAACACACTGACTTACCCCTGACAGCATCCTGTGAGTCCAGTTCTTGTCCAGTTTTGGTCCAGACGAAAGTAGTCCGGCAAGTTTGTTGGGGTCACGAAAGTAAAACGTTTTTCGTCTCAAAACAGTATGTGTTCAAAAGAGTGATATATCTGCATCACAAAACCGTTGTCAAATAAAAAGTCAGACCTCGAAATCGCTTGGTGCTATTTTCTCTCCCTTCTTATCACTGCGCGCTGCCGGCTTCATCCAGCTGCGGCTCCAGCTTCAAGGATAAGCTGGAGCCGCATAAGTAGGAGTCCCGGCGGGTGGTTTGTATTCGATTCGTTTATATCCCGACCTTGTCAGCTGTCAGATTTATGTTCATGGACCCGGTAAGCTGGTAAATAATTTTTTTTTTTTTTTCTTTACCAAATTCTAACAGAAAACGAGAGCGCCCGAAAGGGAAAACCGAGAAGAGCCGCCTCACGGCTGTAATGCAAATTGCTTTCCTCCTCAGTATACAAGTGCGCTTCCATGGCAGGGAAAAAGAAACTACCACTGCTGCCTATGTAGTGCCCTATTTATACAAATAGGAGTCATTCAGGATTCAGCCATGTTTTTGCTCCGTGTCATGGCTGAATCCTGAATGACTCCTATTTGTATAAATAGGGCACTACATAGGCAGCAGTGGTAGTTTCTTTTTCCCTGCCATGGAAGCGCACTTGTATACTGAGGAGGAAAGCAATTTGCATTACAGCTGTGAGGCGGCTCTTCTCGGTTTTCCCTTTCGGGCGCTCTCGTTTTCTGTTAGAATTTGGTAAAGAAAAAAAATATATATTATTTACCAGCTTACCGGGTCCATGAACATAAATCTGACAGCTGACAAGGTCGGGATATAAACGAATCGAATACAAACCACCCGCCGGGACTCCTACTTATGCGGCTCCAGCTTATCCTTGAAGCTGGAGCCGCAGCTGGATGAAGCCGGCAGCGCGCAGTGATAAGAAGGGAGAGAAAATAGCACCAAGCGATTTTGAGGTCTGACTTTTTATTTGACAACGGTTTTGTGATGCAAATATATCACTCTTTTGAACACATACTGTTTTGAGACGAAAAACGTTTTACTTTCGTGACCCCAACAAACTTGCCGGACTACTTTCGTCTGGACCAAAACTGGACAAGAACTGGACTCACAGGATGCTGTCAGGGGTAAGGTCAGTGTGTTTGCACGACACTATCGATGGGGATGCCATACAGATTCATGTCAAAAATCCCGAACTATCCCTTTAAAAATAATAATAAAAATTTACTTTTGTTTAAATAACTCAATTATACCCCTAGAAAACATACCAATATTGCCTTGAACCGTGTACTTGAAAACTAGGGGATACTGCTGACATTTTCCAGCCCAAAATATGTTCAAAACCTGCCAAAATGCACTTAAAACTGCCCAAATGGGCGGGAAACTGCCCAATCTGGCAACACAACCGAAACTAGAAAATCTTCCCGGAAGTTCCTTTCAGCACCAACATGTCGCCCGGGATTGGTTGGCGAGTACATGACGTTATTGTTTTCTTTACCCTTAGGCAGCCTCTCACGTTATTGCCTGAGGGACAGGGAGAAAACCACCGGAAAATGTTTTAAACAAACACGAAACAAACGCAAGTCGGCAGATGACCATAAAATACTCGATAGTTACGATATAATAATTATATGCATTTCACACAGAATTTTCGGAGATATATCGAGTATATTCGATATATCGCACAGCCCTAGTCTGAATCTTCGCTTCATATATATATTTTTTTTATTTTCAACTAGCTAGCCGGGCTGGCTAGTGATAGGAATTACCCGCCAAATGACAAATTAAGTCGCCTCGGGCGACCGGACCACCATGAATTTTGAGCTCTGCAAAAATATAGCTGAAATGTGAGAAACCTCACAACAAAGCTGCTGTGATAGAAAATGAACTTTCTCATCAATCAAATTTGAGAACTGTGGTATAAATGTTTTTTTTTTTTTTTTTTGTGTGTGTGTGTGTTATATGAGCTATAAACGTACAAATATAAACCCCAAACAGCATAATTTCCAGTAGAGCAAACGTTAAAAAAATAAAAATTTTGTTCTGTAAAATGTGGACATGGTTAAATCTTAATCTGGTGAAACATTTGTTTTGCATCTAGAGGACCCCCAAACACAATATGAGAATGAAGAGCATCAGAGCATACATCCTGTCATGTTGAGCCAGAATGCAAAATCCACATCATTTAAAAGCATACATGTGATCAGTAATATAGTAACAAGTCTTTGTATTGTGTGTGTGTGTTCATGTCACACTCAGGTTGTTGCACTTGAAACATGTCTACCAGATAAGTATATTTAAGCTGAACAAGGCTCTAATACGCTAACCTGCATATGGTGTGCTGCTGGTTTGAGTCTAACAGCGACATTTAATATAGTACGTAAAGACAAATTAGCAGCATGCAGGCTTTTACACACAGCATAGTTATTTAATTTATGCTTGTAGTGTAGAGAGCACATTTTGTCTTAACTACTACTACTATTGGGTGTAACAGCCAATTTAATCATCCTGCTTTCTTTTGATTGACTTTTTAACTGCTAACATTGTTCCAGTGAAAACTTAGTATGGAAACAGAGTGATATGAATTATTGCTTTGTGATTGCTGGAAGGATTTAAGCATTCTGTGGTTGCGTATGTATTGGTTAAAATCACTGGTGGCAATATCTGCTTGTAAAATCAGAAGTGCCCACTCACAGTGTGCCTCGAAAATCATCAGCTCTCTCTCGAGTTGGTTGAAATTCGTGGGATTTTTGGTGGGAATTTTGTCAAGCGTGAACATGAAAAGAAAATCACAAGAAAGAAAGAAAGAAAGAAAGAAAAAGATCAAGAGGTCTATGAATAAGGATTGAATAAGGATACAATAAAATCATGATTATTGAGTCACTTGACACTTTGTGTGGTATGTGTTAGAAAAATAAAGTCAAGACTATTAATTTGTTGCATGATTAACAATAATATGCTCTTATTTTGGTGTCTCTTAGGAGAATAACGGTATTCCAGTTCATTTGAAGGGTGGTGCTGGTGATGCCATCCTCTACCGCACTACAATGGGCCTCACCATCTTGGGTACGTGATGGAAAATGAACTTTATCTGCCAGACAATAAGCCTCCTCAGGAGGGGTTGCATGGCTATTCAGTTTTTACTAGTTAACCAGTAATTTAAAAAAAAGTATTTGATTAGTCATCTCTTTCATACTTAACACAAAAATGATTCAGGACAGCACTGTGTAGGCTGTCTATTAGTATTGTTAATTAACAATTATTTGCCAAAGGCGAAGTGAATATCAGTGAATAATAACCGAGACAAAGTCAAGGTTTATAAGAGCCCAACTAGTATAAATACAGAAGTGATTATAGGAAATTGCGCGCTCTGATTGGTCAAGAAATTCGGAATATTTCTCGATAATCACCTTGAGCAACTCAGCAGAATGGCTCCAATCGCTTCGTCACCATAAGTGAGAAAGAATTACAAATGATGAAAGAAAATGCTGTTCCTAAAAGTACTAAAGATGCTATGACTTTTGGTCTGAAACTATTCAAAGGTGGAATTATGATTTATTTTATCGATTTCAAAACAAAGCATTTTATGTGACTCAGTGAAGATAAGCGACGCAAGTCTACGCACATTACATTTACATGTCGCTTTTGAAGTTTGAAAAATAAAAGTAATCACCCGAGTATTTATACTAAAATAATTATCCGCCTCAGGCTCAGTGAATATCAGCTTCGTCTTGGTTATTATTAACTGCTCATTAACCAAGCAAGCAAGGTTAATAAGGAGTTTATTATATGGCTTTTTTTATTTCTAAGATTAAAACAGATGGTCATTATAATGAGGTGTGATGCTGCTTTTAGTCACACCATATTTGTAACGTAGTTGAGTCATGCATGCAGAATAAACAGCTAGCGGTTTCAAAACTGAATTTCTGTTAGCGGTTTCTGAATGCTCCTTGTTGCTTATTTCTTGAATAACTCGGTGACTCGGGTGGCACGGTGGTGTAGTGGTTAGCGCTGTCGCCTCACAACAAGAAGGTCCGGGTTCGAGCCCCGGGACCGGCGAGGGCCTTTCTGTGTGGAGTTTGCATGTTCTCCCCGTGTCCGCGTGGGTTTCCTCCAGGTGCTCCGGTTTCCCCCACAGTCCAAAGACATGCAGGTTAGGTTAACTGGTGACTCTAAATTGACCGTAGGTGTGAATGTGAGTGTGAATGGTTGTCTATGTGTCAGCCCTGTGATGACCTGGCGACTTGTCCAGGGTGAACCCTGCCTTTCGCCCGTAGTCAGCTGGGATAGGCTCCAGCTTGCCTGCGACCCTGTAGAAGGATAAAGCGGCTAGAGATAATGAGATGAGATGAACTCGGTGACTCTTGTTTGTCTTGTGTTTTGGCTGTTTTTGATTCCATTTCGATTTCCAGTTCATCTTTTTTTGTTGTTTTGTTTTTTGCAACATTTAAAGCTGGTGCCTTGGAAAGAGTCCGTAATCTCCCACGGGCATTACGGGATAATCCCGCCCGCCAAGGAACCAGTCAGGGCGCACAATTTTACCGGAAGTAGCTCATGCTATGTAATAATCACAGATATTCGCTTTCAGCAAATAATTGTTAAATAAACAACAGCAAAGAATGTGTCAGAAATATCTTTACAAGTGACTCCACCACCCTGACCGGTCAACAGCTCCGCATATCAGCAACTAGTGAACACATTTGTTGGTTGGTTGATCCAGCCCCTACTACAGAGTACACAGCATACATCTTTCTGACTTTTTATTATCTGATTATTTTTTTATAATGATGTTACAGAGGAGAGTAATGGCAGCTGGAGTGTAGCTTTTTACTTCCATAACTGTGTCTCTTAACCAAGCAAAAAAAACAAACTATATATTTTGTCTTTACTACTTGTAACCTGACACTATTTTTTGTTTTATAGGAACTGCCTTTGTAATATATGAGCTGGTCAAAGCAGCGCTCCCACAGAAAAGGGAATAAAAACTCCTGGATTTATTTCTGCTGAAATGCCCATGTATATGTTGTAAGGAGTTTAAAGCCTGTAATATTTATTCTTTTGCATAATGGGACCAACCTACAAGTATGTAGCTCTGGACAATAAAATCTGCTTCCCATGACTTCTGCCTCTCTTTGAAATACTTTCTAGCCTGTTAATAATCACTAAAGCATATAATTTGCTTTGTTTTCCTGAACAACACTCTGCCTCATAAGTACATTCCCAGTTCCTTTTCCAGCTACCAGATTCAACAGAGAAAATGCCAAACTGGAACGGTCTTTGGCTCTCCAGGATAAAAACTGAGGAACGTTGGTGTACCTCAGTAACTTGTTGCTCGCTGGAGTGAAGGCTACATAGATGTTTCCACCAGCTTAATAAATACATTAATGTTCTGACAGAACTGTTAACAAGAAACAAAAACAATTTTAGTTGCTTAATAATTTTTAGACACTTGACAACTTGCAAACCCTTGCAATCATTTTTTTATTATGTGCTGTTTAACACTGCTCATAACTGCCCAGAGTAAAAAAGTAAGGGAATACAATCTGGTGTAACTGCTTTTAATAACAAGAACTCACATATTTTTCTTTAAGTAGTTTTGTTGACTTTTTTTTTTTCGATATCTGAAGTAAAGGCAGATTAAAAGGAACATGGTGATGGATAAAGAGATTAGGTACATTGCTCTTACTCTTTCAGGTTCTGTGAAAGACAAGAATGCTTTTCTGATTTGACCAAACCAATGTGAATACGAGGGTACTTCAAAAAGTTATCAGCCTCACCCAGAAAATGCCACAGGAGAAAGATTGATTGATTGTTCTTGCATTATTTTTCAGCATAGTTTCCTTTAACTTCAATGCACTTGACCCAGCGATGTTCAAGCTTCACTATCCCTTCGCAGAAGGTCACATCTTGAGCCTCCAGATCCTCAACAGCAAGGATGACTTCTTCATCACTCTGAAAATGGCAACCACGTGAGTGGGATTTCAGTTTGAGAAATAGATAGAAGTCAGACGGTGACAGGTCAGGTGAGTAAGGTGCATGGGGCAACAGTTTAAAGCCACATTTGGCTGCTACTGCCACTTTGCCCCCTGTGCTGTGTGTTCGGTGCATTGTCCTGGAGCAACAGCACACCAGCTCCAAGCGTTCCTCTCCTTTTTTCTTTGATTGCTTCTTTCGGTTGTGTTTTTGTGCACAGTAATATAAGGCTTTTTAGTATACAGTTTTCCCCAAAATGGGAGTTTCCGAGTGAGGCCGAGAACTTTTTGGAGTACCCTCATACCTGTATTCTGACTTGAAACCAAAATGTAATAAGTATAAATACTAAACTTTTATTTTGCTTTGCTTAGAGTTTGCGGTAGAACATAATGCTATTCATATAACTTAATGACAGCCCATGTTTTGATCTGAACAGATAGAAAACCCTAACCCCTCAAGGCAAGTTTATTTATATAGCACATTTCATACACAGTGGCAGTTCAATGTGCTTTACAGAAGTAAAAGCAAAACAGTAAACAATAGAAAATAAAATTACATAAAATAAATGGGGAAGAAAAATAATAAGAATTAAACAATAGTAGAAATAAAATAATAAAATGAAGTAAAAATTCCATTAAAAAACAGCAGAATAAAATAGAATAAAAGTTAAGAAAGTTTAAAACATAAAGATGACAATATTAATAATTTAGCAGAAAGCATCTGAGAACAGCTTGGTCCTTAGTCTAGATTTGAAGCTGCCAACAGCAGGAGCATTTTTGATGTCCTCTGGCAGTTGGTTCCATAGCTGTACTGCATAGTAACTAAAAGCTGCTTCACCACACTTTGTTTTAACAACAGGTTTTACCAGTAAATTTTGCTGCTGCGATCTGGTAGATCTGATTGGGTTAGGCCGCTGCAACATATCAGAGAGGTAATTGGGCCCTGTACCATTTAGAGATTTGTACACCAGCAGCAATGCTTTAAAGTCAATTCTGTAGCTTACTGGAAGCCAGTGAAGGGACCTTAGAATTGGAGTAATGTGCTCTGTTCTTTTTGTTCGTGTGAGAACCCTAGCTGCTGCATTTTGAATCACCTGAAGTGGTTTGATGGTCTTTTTTGGCAGGCCTGTGAAAAGGCCATTGCAGTAATCAACCCTACTAGAGATGAAGGCATGTATAAGTTTTTCCAGATCATTTTTTGACACAAGTCCTCTTAGTTTGGAAATGTTTTTTAGGTGATAAAATGCCGTTTTAGTGATTGCTTTCATGTGACTGTCAAAATTTAGCTCGCTGTCAATGAAAACACCAAGATTTTTAACCATATTTTTTGTTTTAATCCCCTTTGTGTCAAGAATAGTGGTAATCCTGAGTCTTTCATCTTTTTTCCCCAAATAGAATTACTTCTGTTTTATCTGTGTTCAGCTGAGGAAAATTTTGTGACATCCAGTTGTTGATTTGGTCGATACACTGGTAGAGACATTCAAGGGGGGCATAATCATTAGGCGATAGAGCAAGATAAATTTGGGTGTCATCTGCATAGCAGTGATACAAAATTGAGTTGTTCTTGATAATTTGTCCAAGTGGGAGCATATAAAGGTTGAAAAGTAATGGTCCAAGAATCGACCCCTGGGGGACACCACAGGTCAAGGACATTGACGTTGAGGAACAATTTCCCATGGTAACAAAGAAGCTTCTATCTTTTAAGTATGATTTTAACCAATTGATAACTTTACCAGTCAACCCAACCCAATGTTCAAGTCGATATAGCAGTATGTTGT
This sequence comes from Neoarius graeffei, assembly GCF_027579695.1. Taxonomy (NCBI): domain Eukaryota; kingdom Metazoa; phylum Chordata; class Actinopteri; order Siluriformes; family Ariidae; genus Neoarius; species Neoarius graeffei. The sequence continues at coordinate 120,736,103 of NC_083571.1, read as the reverse complement.
GATCAACAGTACCAAAAGCTGCACTGAGGTCCAGTAACACCAGGACCGATGTTTTGCCTGCATCAGTATTAAGACATATGTCATTTATAACTTTAATCAGCGCTGTTTCAGTGCTATGATTGGCACGAAATCCTGACTGAAAGTTATCAAAACAGCTGTTTGATATCAAGAAGGCAGTTAATTGATTGAAGACAATTATTTCAAGGATTTTCCCGATGAATGGTAGATTTGATATTGGCCTGTAGTTGTTTAATACTGAAGCATCCAGATTATTCTTTTTAAGTAGGGGCTTTACAATGGCTTTTTTCAGGGACACAGGAACAATGCCAGTCTCTAGGGATGTATTTATGATCTGAAGCACGTCTGTAATTATAAGGTGAACAACAGACTTAAAAAAGTTGGTGGGCAGAATGTCCAATTCAGATGTTGAGAAACTGAGATTTTGACCAGTTTTTTTTCAAGAGTCTCATAATCAATTAAACAAAATTCTGACATTGTGTTGAAATTGTCTGTCTGTGTCACTGGTGATTGCAGCTTTTCAATTATTTGCAACTAAGATATATTATGAGCAATATTCTGCCATATTTTATCAATTTTACCTTTGAAGAAGGATGCAAACTCATTGCATTTATTAACTGAGAGAAGTTCAGGTGCTAATTGTGGTGGGGGATTAGTTAGCTTCTCTACTGTTGAAAATAGCACACGGGCATTGTTCATATTCCTGCTGATGATGTTGGAGAAGAAAGATTGTCTTGCTTTACGAATTTCATAATTATATTTACAAAGCATCTCTTTATGAATTTGATAATGAATGTGAAGTTTAGATTTACACCATTTTCTTTCAGTCTTTCTACATTCTCTCTTTAGCAGTTTAACAGCTGGGTATTGCTCCCATGGTGCTTTCTGCTTGTCATTGACTCTTTTGATTTTGAATGGAGCAATGTCATCCATAATTTTGGTCATATTTAAATTAAAAATTTCCAGTAAGTCGTCTACAGAGTCTGATATCTTGGTTGAGATCCGAGAGAGAGCTTGCTCAAAGAGAGCACGTGTTGTCTTTTATGACTCTCCTACCCATAGTCGTTGAGCTGTTCTGAATGTCAGGGGACATAGAAACAGAGAAAACACAGAAATTATCAGATAAGACCAGGTCAACAACAGTAGTAGAAACAGTAAGACCCTTTGTGATGACGAGGTCAAGGGTATGACCACGAGAGTGGGTCGGCCCCTGTACATGTTGTACTAGGTTGAAGTTGTCAGTAAGTGCAAGTAGTTCTCTGGCATAAGTGTTTTCAGGATTATCTACATGCAAGTTAAAATCCCCAGATATAATAAGACAGTCAAACTCTAAGCAAATGACTGACAACAGTTCACCAAACTCTTCAAGAAAAACTTTGGCTGAATGTCTCGGGGGCCTGTAAATAGTTAATAACAATATGTTAGGAGAGCATGTAACAAGTGCACATAAGTGTTCAAAGGATGTAAAATCACCAAGTGAGGATTGTTTACATTGAAAAGAGGCTTTGAATATATTTGCGATCCCTCCACCTTTCCCCTGTCGGGTAGCACTCATGAAATTAAAATTTGGGGGAGCTGCTTCAATAAGGGTGGTAGCACTCTTTGCTTGATCCAGCCATGTTTCAGTTAGAAGCAAAAAATCAAGATTGTGTTTGCAGATAAGATCATTAATTAAAAATGACTTGTTTGAAAGTGATCTAACGTTCAGAAGAGCTAGCTTTACAGAAAGTCTAGAAGTAATATCCGCTTGGGCACTCTGATGTTGTTTTGAAACAGGAAGGAGACTAGACTGGTTTACCCCCTGGGTTAAATATGCTCTGTTTTCTATTTCTTATCAACACAGGAATAGAGAATGGCATAGGCATACTGGGTCCCAGATTGTTTTGAAAACTACACCCAATGCAGGGACCCACAGCACATCATACAAGACTCTCTGTATGTTCCATGACGTTGGGGGGGGGAGGATTGGAGATGTCATGTATTTTTTAGATGGTGAAAAAGATTGGTAGGCAGCTGAAAGTCCTGGGCGAACACAATTCAGTCTGTTGGTTGATTTTTGATGAACTGGGCACACTGCTTGCCGCGAATGATTTGGGCTGGAAAAAGAGAGTGCAGCCATTGGCAGCAGTCTCTGCATACTTTTAGAGAAATCCATGCAGGGGGGAGACGGAGATGGTACAATAAAGTCAGAAGAGCGAGACTGAGATTGGGACTTTGGTGAGGTCTTTGTGAGTGTCTTCATGACTGTCTCTGTGGTGACTGTCTCCCTGACAGTCTCTGTGATACTTGCATGGGGTCGAGATGTGGATGATGCAGCCTTGACATGATTGTCTTTGGTCAGGTCCTCAATCTGGATGGAATCGCATGATGGAATCGCATGCTCACATTCTTCATGTGATTGTTGATGTCCTTGGCAGTCTGCCCCAGATGGTTCTTGGCAGTCTGCCCCAGATGGCTGTGTGTCCTTGGTGAAGACTTGCATGGATGATTGTTTTGGCTTTGCAGAGGTATTGTTGATATTTGTAACTGGGTCAGTCTGTGATATCTTACTTATCAACTGTTTTCCTCAATGTTGGCTGAGAGAAAATTGCATGTTGTAGAGCGAGGCTATAGTGATCTGCTAAAACTTTGGTCCCAATCCGGCTGAGTTCAGTGCTATTTGGCTTGAAGAATTCTCTGCGATTCCAGAAAAGGTTAAAATTGTCTATGAAGTTCATACCAAATAAAGTTTTTCCAAGCCAGATGTTAAGACTGAAGAGTCGAGTAAATGCAAAGCTTCCCCTTGCAGGGAGTGGGCCACTGATAAAAGATTGTATTCCAGTCTTATAGAGATCAGAAAAAAGTTTTCTGAAATCATCTTGGACAAACAGCTGTTCTCTGAAAACATCATTTGCTCCCACATGCACAACAATACGTTTGATAGTTTTATACTCGGACATGAGTTTCAAAATGCTGTCTTTGGTGTCAGAGATGGATGCATTTGGAAGGCAGCAAATAATTATCCCATGTCCTTTTAAATGTCTTACAGTGGAATCACCAAGAACAAGGGTTGTGGGATCAGGTGGTGTTACGAGCTGCTTTTTGCCTCTTCCCACAGCCCTTCGGTTGTGGTGCGATCTCTTTCTATGATGTGTTTGTCCACCTGAAAATTCCGCTTCCACATCCCTGAGGCATTCAAATTTGTTCTGAAGCCTTATGGGCTTCACCAAAACCCCTATGGAGAAAAAATCCAGGACCGTGACGTCGCCCGGTATGACGCAGCCGGGGCCCCACCCTGGAGCCAGGCCCGGGGTTGGGACTCGTATGCGAGCATTTGGTGGCCGGGCCTTTGCCCATGGGGCCCGGCCGGGCTCAGCCCGAAGAGGTGACGTGGGCCCGACCTCCTGTAGGTTCATCACCCACAGAGGTAGCAGTAGGGGATTGGTGCAGTGTGGATTGGGTGGCAGTTGAAGGCAGGGGCCTTGACGACCTGATCCCCGGACACAGCGGCTGGCTGTTGGGACATGGAATGTCACTTCGCTGGGGGGGAAAGAGCCTGAGCTTTTGCAGGAGGTTGAGAGGTACCGGCTAGAGATAGTCGGGCTCACCTCCACGCACAGCTTGGGCTCTGGAACCCAGCTCCTCGAGAGGGGCTGGACTCTCCACTTCTCTGGAGTTGCCCGTGGTGAGCGGCGGCGGGCTGGTGTGGGCTTGCTTATAGCTCCCCAGCTCAGCCGCCATGTGTTGGAGTTTACCCCAGTGAATGAGAGGGTCGCCTCTCTGCGCCTTCGGATTGGGGAGAGGGCTCTTGCTGTTGTTTGTGCCTACGGGCCAAATAGCAGTATAGAGTATCCGGCCTTCTTGGAGTCCCTGGGAGAGGTACTGAGGGGTGCTCAGACTGGGGACTCCATTGTGCTACTGGGGGACTTCAATGCTCATGTGGGCGATGACAGTGACACCTGGAGGGGCGTGGTTGGGAGGAACGGCCTCCCCGATCTGAACCCGAGTGGTGTTTTGTTATTGGACTTCTGTGCTAGTCACGGTTTGTCCATAATGAACACCATGTTCGAGCATAGGGGTGTCCATAAGTGCACGTGGCACCAGGACACCTTAGGTCGGAGGTCGATGATCGACTTTGTAGTCATTTCATCTGATCTCCGGCCCTATGTCTTGGACACTCGGGTGAAGAGAGGGGCTGAGCTGTCAACTGATCACCACCTGGTGGTGAGTTGGATCCGCTGGCGGAGGAGGAAGCTGGACAGACCTGGCAGGCCCAAACGTATGGTGAGGATCTGCTGGGAACGTCTGGCCGAGCACTCTGTTGGGGAGGTCTTTAACTCCCACCTCCGGGAGAGCTTTTCCCAGCTTCCGAGGGAGGCGGGGGACATTGAGTCTGAGTGGACCATGTTCTCTACCTCCATTGTGGACGCAGCTGTTCGGAGCTGTGGCCGCAAGGTCTCCGGTGCCTGTCGTGGCGGCAATCCCCGAACCCGGTGGTGGACACCAGAAGTAAGGGATGCCATCAAGCTGAAGATGGAGTCCTATCAGGCCATGTTGACCTCCGGGACTCCTGAGGCAGCTGACGGGTATTGGCAGGCCAGGCGTGCTGCAGCTCGGGCAGTTGCGGAGGCAAAAACTCGGAACTGGGAGGAGTTCGGGGAGGCCATGGAGAAGGACTATCGGTCGGCCTCGAAGAAATTCTGGCAAACCGTCCGGTGCCTCAGGAGGGGGAAGCAGTACTCTGCCAACACTGTTTACAGTGCAGGTGGGGAGCTGTTGACCTCGACTGGGGACATTGTCGGGTGGTGGAAGGAATACTTTGAGGATCTCCTCAATCCCACCATCATGTCTTCCACTGAGGAGACTGAGGCTGATGACTCAGAGGTGGACTCGTCCATTACCCAAGCCGAAGTCACTGAGGTGGTTTGCAAGCTCCTCGGTGGCAAGGCACCGGGGGTGGATGAGATCCGCCCTGAGTATCTCAAGTCTGTGGATGTTGTGGGGCTGTCTTGGTTGACACGCCTCTGCAACATCGCATGGTGGTTGGGGACAGTGCCTCTGGAGTGGCAGACTGGGGTGGTGGTCCCTCTTTTTAAGAAAGGGGACCGGAGAGTGTGCTCCAATTATAGGGGAATCACACTTCTCAGCCTCCCAGGGAAGGTTTACTCCAGGGTACTGGAGAGGAGAATTCGACCAATAGTCGAACCTCGGATCCAGGAGGAACAATGCGGTTTTCGTCCTGGTCGTGGAACACTGGACCAGCTCTATACCCTTCATAGGGTGCTTGAGGGTTCATGGGAGTTTGCCCAACCAGTCCACATGTGCTTTGTGGATCTGGAGAAGGCATTCGACCGTGTCCCCCATGGTATTCTGTGGGGGGTGCTTCGGGAGTATGGGGTTCGGGGCTCTTTGCTAAGGGCTGTCCAGTCCCTGTACGAACGGAGCAGGAGTCTGGTTCACATTGCCGGCAGTAAGTCAGACCTGTTCCCAGTGCATGTTGGACTCCGGCAGGGCTGCCCTTTGTCACCGGTTCTGTTCATAATTTTTATGGACAGAATTTCTAGGTGCAGCCAGGGGCCAGAAGGAATCCTGTTTGGGAACCACAGGATTTCATCTCTGCTTTTTGCGGATGATGTTGTCCTGTTGGCTTCTTCAAACCAGGACCTTCAGCATGCATTGGGGCGGTTTGCAGTCGAGTGTGAAGCGGCTGGGATGAGAATCAGCACCTCCAAGTGTCATGACCCTGTCTTAGTTAGGAGCCCTTAGCTCCGCCCTGTTCCCTGTCTCCTTGTTATGTGTTTAATCAGCAGGTGATTGGGGTGCAGGTGCGGAGAGCCTGGCCTTTTAAGGAGATCAGTTGGCCAGGAGGGGGGAGGCTTCCTCCTTCCAGGCATTTTTGGGGTTTTGGTTTGTCATTTGGACATAGTCCTTCGTACATTATATTTTTATTTTTCATACTACTGACTTTTATCTATTACTTGAATAAATGTCTATATCAAATTACATTACTATGTGTGGTCTCCCTTTATGTTGCACTTGTTTGAGCCAGCAGGTGTAACATATGGGGGCTCGTCCGGTTTTGGAACCGATTTTGGGTAAACTAGCGCATCAAATTGGTGGGTGACTCGCGTAGTATTTTTGTATATTTTGATACATTTCCGTTTGGTTTGTTGGTTTAATTGTTTTTGCTTGTTTGGGGGAGGAGGAAGTCTCATCGTTCTAGTACCAAGTATTTTGGTTGAGGCAATTGCCCCTTGATTGCTGAGGTAACGCAGGTGGATTAGATTCACCGGAGTAACGTGCAAACCCTGCGGTAGGAGTAGAGCGCCTAACGCTGTTTGTTTTTTTAGTTTGTTATTTTAGTTTTTTGTGTTTGGGAGTCGAACGCGGGGGGGTTCTTCGGAACTCAATCGTATGGGGGCTCCTGAAGACTAGTTTAGTCTTAATTAGGGATTTCTTTTGAGTTAGGTGCGGGGCTACTCCTGTGCGTTTTCACTTTCAGCAATTGTGGGACATGCGCCTCAAGGAATGGTTGATATGCATGAAAAGGGCATTTGGTAAATAGTATTGGGCAGCTACTTTTGGCCTAGTAATTTGGGCAGCTATTTTTGGTTTTGGCATAAGTAGGCTAGTAACTTGGTTAGGTGCGTGGTAAGTAGGTTGGCATTTGGTAAATTTGGTCAGGACAGTTTGGTAACTTTTGGATCGGTTGTGAGTGTTATTTGGTCATTTTTGTATTGACATTTGGTAAGTTGTGTCATGGATAGTGTGAGCGCATTTGTGGATTCTCCGTCGGAGGAGGCATTAAATGGTTTGACGAAGGCTCAACTTTGGGAGGTAGCTGCACATTTTGAGTTTGTGACAGATTTACCCAAGACTTTAAGAAAGGATGAATTGAGACTGGCCGTAAAAGACAAATTGGTAAAATTGGAGATGTTAGATTTTTCCAAAATGATACCTTTTAGTGTACCAGTATTGGGTGCACCTGTAGTTCCGTCTACAACACATTTAACTTTTGAGCAGCAGAAGGAACTAATTAAGTTTCAATTAGAGAGAGACCGACTGGCTGCTGATGTCCGTGATAAAGACCGGCAGCTGGAATATGAAAAGTTACGTAGGGGTGTGGACGCGAATAGTGCTGGAAATACCGGTGATTTTAAGGAATGTAATGTAGCAAATATGGTTAAACTTCTGCCTAAATTCAACGATAGAGATCTTGAAACTTTTTTCGCATTGTTTGAAAATCTGGCTGTTGATCGAAGGTGGAGTGACTCGGAGCGCACTTTGTTGTTGCAAAGTGTGCTCACGGGAAAAGCCCAGGATGCTTTCGTTGCGTTGAGCGCTGATGAGAGAAAGAAGTATGCATCGGTTAAAGGGGCTGTATTGAAAGCTTACGAGCTGGTCCCCGAGGCCTATCGTCAGAAGTTTAGACATTGGAGAAAAGGTGACAGGCAGCTGTATACAGATTTTGTTAGGGAGCTTACTACTTTTTTCAATCGTTGGTGTACAGCTGAAGGTGTCCATATATTCGAGACTCTGTGATTTAGTTTTGCTTGAGCAATTTAAAAACACCATTCCTGATTGTATTGTAACTTATATTACGGAGCGGAAAGTTAAAACTGCCGCTGAAGCTGCGGTGTTGGCAGACGAGTTTGTTTTGATCCACAAGGGTAAGTTTGTTAATGATAATGGTGTGTCTTTTGGTAGTCGTGGCCCTCGTTATCATCGTTTTTCTGTTTCTAGGCAGTTTGCATATCCCAGTGTTACTGGGGATGACCAGTGTCGTTATTGTAACGAGCGCGGTCATTGGAAGAAAGAATGTCCTCTTTTGCAGGGAAAGGGTAGGGGTAGAATTGCTCCAGCTAAACCTGTGGGTGCTGCATCCTCTAAACCTGTGTGCGCTGCTTCCTCCAGGGGCGTGGGGACGCCACTGGAGGATGCGGGCGTTAGGAAGCAAGAGGTGTTGACTAGTTCTGTGTGCAGTGTGTCAGCTGATGTGAGCGTTGACATGTCGGTGAAGGAGACCGAGTATAATGGTGGCTATGGGCCATTTATTACAACTGGGTTTGTGTCTGTAGTGGGCAGCCAGCAGAAAGTGCCAGTAAAAATATTGCGTGACACTGGGGCTTCTGAGTCCTTTATAAAACAGTATGTGTTGCCAGTTAATGAACAGTCTGATACACACCGTTGCGTTCTGATTCGGGGGATAGGAATGCACACATTTTCTGTACCCTTACACAAATTTAATTTGGAATCCGATTTAATAAATGGGGAGGTTACGATGGCTGTTCGGCCCGAGTTACCGGTAGAAGGGGTGGATATTATACTGGGAAACAACCTGGCCGGTGGGCGGGTGTGGGCTGAGTCAGCGCCGTCACCTGTTGTAAGTGTAGTGTCATTGTCTGTGGTATCGGACGAATGTGGAGATCAGTTCCCTGATGTGTTCTGTGCCTGTGCTGTGACCCGTGCGCAGAGTCGCAGAAAAGATGTTAAGTTTAGTGCCATTTCTGTTCCAGTTTTGCCATCATCTTTGCCCCGGGAGGATCTTGTTGCAGCGCAGCAAGGGGATGAAGAGTTGGCAGGGGTGTTGAGTGGGGCGTTGCCTGTAGAAGATGTGAATTCTTATACGAGTGGTTATTTTGTTATTGATGGGGTATTAGTGCGTAAATGGTCTGCTTATGGGGATGCTGACCCAATATTGCAATTGGTGGTACCGGTGAAATTTCGGGAGTTGGTGTTACAGTCAGCTCATGGTGATGTCGCGGGACACTTTGGTGTGCGTAAGACGTACCAGAGATTGTTACAGCATTTTTATTGGCCGAAGATTAAAAAGAGTGTGGCTGAGTATGTTCGGACATGCCATGTTTGTCAATTGACAGGGAAGCCAAGTCAGACAATAAAGTCTGCGCCATTACATCCTATCCCTGTGGTGGGACAACCATTTGAACATCTAGTTGTTGATTGCGTAGGTCCATTGCCGCCATCGAAGTCTGGGTGCGCCTACTTGTTAACTGTTATGTGTCAGGCCACGCGGTACCCAGCGGCCTATCCGTTACGTACCATTACCACTCGTTCTGTGGTTAAAGCGCTGTCTCAATTCATGTCCATATTTGGTATACCAAAGATCGTGCAAAGTGACCGTGGTAGTAATTTTACCTCGGGTTTGTTCAAGGAAGTTTTGAATCAGCTCCACGTTAAACATAGGGTAAGTAGCGCATATCATGCGCAGAGTCAGGGCGCTTTAGAGCGTTTCCACTGTACGTTAAAATCTTTATTGCGCGCTTACTGTGTGGAGTTGAATAAAGATTGGGAGGAGGGTCTTCCTTGGCTCCTATTAGCTGCTCGTGATGTTACTCAGGAGAGTATGGGATTCAGCCCAAATGATTTGGTGTTTGCGCACAAAGTTCGTGGACCTCTTTCTGTGTTAAAAGAGGGAGTGGAGCAGGTGGAGCCCCCTGTAAACCTAATTGATTATGTGCATGGTTTTAGAAGAAAGTTATTGCTTGCGTGGAAACTGTCTAAGGAAAATTTGTCCAAAGTACAGAAAAAAAATGAAGCGCCTGTATGACCGACGCGCTGTAGAGCGTGTATTTAACGTTGGGAATCAGGTTCTGGCTTTGCTTCCGGTGTCGGGCTCGCCTTTCTGTGCTAAGTTTTCAGGTCCTTATGTAGTTGTGCGTCAGGTGACTGATTTAGATTATTTATTGTCCACTCCAGATCGTAGAAGGGCTACTCAGTTGTGCCATGTTAATCTTTTAAAGCCCTACTATGCTCCCACTTTGAAGACAGACTTTGGTGGTGGGAGTACCAAGGCTGTCGGTTTGGCTGTGGTGAGCGAAGTGGAGGCGGAGTCTCAGGACGTGGCGATTCCTGAGGATGTAAGTTTCTCGGGTACAGTGTGGCAACCGCGATTGAGAAATTCTGAAATGTTGTCAAATTTGGATTGTTTGTTTGGTCACTTGTCTTCTGAACAGCAAGGCCAATTGAAATCTGTGATTTGTGAATTCGATGTTTTGTTTTCTGATGTGCCTACCTGTACTGATGTTATTCAACATGATATTGTGGTTGCGAATAGTCAGCCCATTCGTCAACGTTTTTACCGGGTGCCGCCTGAGAAAGAGAGATACTTGGAAGCCGAGGTGCAATATTTGTTAGATCATGGCTTGGCTAAGCCTTCCTATTCCAGCTGGTCGTCACCATGTTTGTTAGTTGCTAAACCGGATAACACATTTCGGTTTTGCACTGATTATCGTAAGGTAAATAAGGTTACTAAGCCTGATTCCTTTCCGCTTCCAAGGATGGAAGACTGTATTGATAGGGTGGGCTCAGCTCACTTTGTCAGTAAGTTTGATCTCTTAAAGGGGTATTATCAGGTTCCATGGACGCCGCGAGCCCAAGAAATTTCTGCGTTTATAACGCCATCAGGTTTGTATTCGTATAATGTCATGAGCTTCGGATTACGCAACGCACCTTCCACCTTTCAGCGACTCATGAATCGAGTTGTTGCCGGGTTGGAGGGTTGTGCTGTTTATCTTGATGATGTTGTGACATATAGTGATACTTGGGAAGAACACCTGTTTTGTATTAGATCATTTTTTGAGCGCTTGCGTGCTGCAAAGCTTACTGTTAACCTCGCTAAGTGTGAGTTTGCTCGTGCTACTGTGGTGTACCTTGGTAAGGTTGTGGGCCAGGGTCAAGTCTGCCCAGTCCGAGCCAAGGTACAGGCTATTGATGCGTTTCCCCCACCTACCTCGAAAAAAGAATTGATGAGATTTTTAGGTATGGTAGGTTACTATCGTAGTTTTTGTGCCAATTTTTCCACTGTTGTCGCTCCATTGACTGCTCTTTTGAAAAAAAATGTTAAGTTTTTTTGGTCTTTAGATTGTCAGACTGCGTTTGAAAATGCGAAGTTGCTATTGAGCACTGCTCCTGTTCTGGCTGCTCCTAGGTTTAATGTGCCTTTTCAGTTACAGGTGGATGCAAGCCAAGTGGGTGCTGGAGCGGTTTTGTTGCAGTTAGATAAAGCCGATATTGCGCATCCAGTAGGGTATTTTTTAAAAAAAGTTCAATAGATATCAATTGAATTATTCTGTTATTGAAAAGGAGGTGCTGGCGTTGGTTTGGGCTCTGCAACACTTTGATGTTTGTGGGTGGAGGGGTTCGACCAGTGGTGGTCTATTCTGACCACAACCCGCTCACATTTCTCCATTCGTTGCAGAGCCCTAGTCAGCGTCTTATGCGCTGGGCATTGGTTCTCCAACCGTATAATTTAGAAATTCGTCATATTAGGGGGGTGGAAAATGTCATGGCTGATGCTTTGTCACGATCTCCTATGGATGACTAATTTCTTAATTGCATATCTGATCATGTCAGAAGCGAATGTGTTTTCTCGTTTCTGCCTGCCTTAAATAGCTGCCTGGCGCCGAGGTTTTGCTGGTGGGTGGAGAGGGTGTGACGCAGGAGGGTGCTGACTTTGTGATTGGATGTCGTGTATCATCTTGTTATGGCTGGAATGTGTGAGATTTTGAATCTGTTGTTTAATATTTGCGGTGCCCTTATTAGTGTTTGATTTGCATGTAGTTATGATGTATTGTGGTTTGTAGGTATTTGGAATAATGTGTATTATTGTTACATTTACAGAGACCCACAGGGGTGTGTCTCTGTTTTAAGGAGGGGGGTGTCACGACCCTGTCTTAGTTAGGAGCCCTTAGCTCCGCCCTGTTCCCTGTCTCCTTGTTATGTGTTTAATCAGCAGGTGATTGGGGTGCAGGTGCGGAGAGTCGGTTTAACAAGGGGCCTGGCCTTTTAAGGAGATCAGTTGGCCAGGAGGGGGGAGGCTTCCTCCTTCCAGGCATTTTTGGGGTTTTGGTTTGTCGTTTGGACATAGTCCTTCGTACATTATATTTTTATTTTTCATACTACTGACTTTTATCTATTACTTGAATAAATGTCTATATCAAATTACATTACTACGTGTGGTCTCCCTTTATGTTGCACTTGTTTGAGCCAGCAGGTGTAACACAAGTCCGAGGCCATGGTTCTCGACCGGAAAAGGGTGGCTTGCCCTCTCCAGGTTGGTGGAGAAGTCCTGCCTCAAGTGGAGGAGTTTAAGTATCTCGGGATCTTGTTCACGAGTGAGGGAAGGATGGAGCGAGAGATCGACAGGCGGATCGGTGCAGCCTCCGCAGTGATGCGGTCGCTTTACCGGTCTGTCGTGGTGAAGAAGGAGCTGAGCCAAAAGGCGAAGCTCTCAGTTTACCGGTCGATCTACGTTCCGACTCTCACCTATGGTCATGAGCTTTGGGTAATGACCGAAAGAACAAGATCGCGGATACAAGCGGCCGAAATGAGTTTCCTTCACAGGGTGGCTGGGCGCTCCCTTAGAGATAGGTTGAGAAGCACAGTCACTCGGGAGGAGCTCGGAGTAGAGCCGCTGCTCCTCCACATCGAGAGGAATCAGCTGAGGTGGCTCGGTCATCTTTTTCAGATGCCTCCTGGACGCCTCCCTGGGGAGGTGTTCCAGGCATGTCCCCCCGGGAGGAGGCCCTGGGGAAGACCCAGGACACACTGGAGGGACTATGTCTCTTGGCTGGCCTGGGAACGCCTCGGTGTTCTTCCCGAGGAGCTGGCCGAGGTGTCTGGGGAAAGGGAAGTTTGGGCTTCCATGCTTAGACTGCTGCCTCCGCGACCCGGTCCCGGATAAGCAGCAGAAGACGAGCCTTATGGGCTGTGGATTTTCCATAGGATTGTAAATCCTATTGTAGTTTGTAGACCTGGCTCTATTTCTAATAGCATGGCTGTGGAGCATGGGTTGCATAGTATCAGAACGAACTGGTGTTGAGGTAATTACTCTTCTGTTTTATTTTTGGGCCTGCCACCCATCATGTGCCAGTTTTCTGTACTCACATTTTGCCCTGTTAGATCGATGAATTCATCCACTCCATCTGCAATGCCATTGGCCTGTCGGGGTGCAATCTCTGCATTCTCAGCCACTGTTTCTGTACTCCTTTCCTGAGATATCGCTCTTAATTCGTCCGTCTTTGGCAGGGCATCAATCTTTGATTCCAGGATAGAAATCCTCTGTTCTAGTTCTGTGCATTTTCTGCAAGATCTCCTGGATTTTTTGCCCCCTGGCATTTTGTTTTAAAAGCTAACTTATAAAGATGAAAAATAATATGAAAAAATAGTGGAAATTAAATGAGAAAGTAAAATAAAGATCAAGCAGGAGCAAAGCAAAGAAGCGTCCTCAAGGTATGTGGGTTTTAGAAAGCTGATTAAAATCAACAAATGAACATACATACATAAACAGTAGTGCTTGAAAGTTTGTGAAACCTTTAGAGTGTTCTATATTTCTGCATAAATATGACCTAAAACATCAGATTTTCACACAAGTCCTAAAAGTAGATAAAGAGAACCCAGTTAAACAAATGAGACAAAAATATTGTACTTGGTCATTTATTTCATCTCATTATCCCTAGCCGCTTTATCCTGTTCTACAGGGTTGCAGGCAAGCTGGAGCCTATGCCAGCTGACTACGGGTGAAAGGCGGGGTACACCCTGGACAAGTCGCCAGGTCATCACAGGGCTGACACATAGACACACACAACCATTCACACTCACACCTACGGTCAATTTAGAGTCACCAGTTAACCTAACCTGCATGTCTTTGGATTGTGGGGGAAACCGGAGCACCTGGAGGAAACCCACACGGACACGGGGAGAACATGCAAACTCCGCACAGAAAGGCCCTCGCCGACTACGGGCTCGAACCCGGACCTTCTTACTGTGAGGCGACAGCACTAACCACTACACCACCGTGCTGCCCGGTCATTTATTTATTGAGGAAAATGATCCAATATTACATATGTGAGTGGCAAAAGTATGTGAACCTCTAGGATTAGCAGTTAATTTGAAGGTGAAATTAGAGTCAGGTGTTTTCAATCAATGGGATGACAATCAGGTGTGAGTGGGCACCCTGTTTTATTGAAAGAACAGTGATCTATCAAAGTCTGATCTTCACAACACGTTTGTGGAAGTGTATCATGGCACAAACAAAGGAGATTTCTGAGGACCTCAGAAAAAGTGTTGTTGATGCTCATCAGGCTGGAAAAGGTTACAAAACCATCTCTAAAGAGTTTGGACTCCACCAATCCACAGTCAGACAGATTGTGTACAAATGGAGGAAATTCAAGACCAATGTTACCCTCCCCAGGAGTGGTTGGCCAACAAAGATCACTCCAAGAGCAAGGCGTGTAATAGTCGGCGAGGTCACAAAGGACCCCAGGGTAACTTCTAAGCAACTGAAGGCCTCTCTCACATTAACATTAGCCAATGTTCATAAGTCCACCATCAGGAGAACACTGAACAATGGTGTGCATGGCAGGGTTGCAAGGAGAAAGCCACTGCTCTCCAAAAAGAACATTGCTGCTTGTTTGCAGTTTGCTAAAGATCACGTGGACAAGCCAGAAGGCTATTGGGAAAATGTTTTGTGGATGGATGAAACCAAAATAGAACTTTTTGGTTTAAACAAGAAGTGTTATGTTTGGAGAAAGGAAAACACTGCATTCCAGCATAAGAACCTTATCCCATCTGTAAAACATGGTGGTGGTAGTATCATGGTTTGGGCCTGTTTTGCTGCATCTGGGCCAGGACAGCTTGCCATCATTGATGGAACAATGAATTCTGAATTATAACAGCGAATTCCAAAGGAAAATATCAGGACACCTGTCCATGAACTGAATCTCAAGAGAAGGTGGGTCATGCAGCAAGACAATGCTTTTATGGCTGTGGACTACAGTTGACTTGCTAACTTTGGGACTGCAGTTGTCATGAACAGTTTTGCACTCAAGTTTCCATCAATGAAGAGTTTATAACATCAATGAAACTGACTTCATGTTAAAACTGTTAATGTTATAGTCATGCTGTCTGTTGTTACCTAAATGAGGATGGGTTCCCTTTTGAGTCTGGTTCCTCTTGAGGTTTCTTCCTCATGTCGTCTGAGGGAGTTTTTCCTTGCCACCGTCGCCACAGGCTTGCTCATTGGGGATAGATTAGGGATAAAATTAGCTCATGTTTTAAGTCGTTCAAATTCTGTAAAGCTGCTTTGCGACAATGTTTATTGTTAAAAGCGCTATACAAATAAACTTGACAACGACCCTAAGCACACAAGTCGTTCTACCAAAGAATGGTTAAAGAAGAATAAAGTTAATGTTTTGGAATGGCCAAGTCAAAGTCCTTACCTTAATCCAATCGAAATGTTGTGGAAGGACCTGAAGCGAGCAGTTCATGTGAGGAAACCCACCAACATCCCAGAGTTGAAGCTGTTCTGTACGGAGGAACGGGCTAAAATTTCTCCAAGCCGGTGTGCAGGACCGATCAACAGTTACCGCAAACGTTTAGTTGCAGTTATTGCTGCACAAGGGGGTCACACCAGATACTGAAAGCAGAGGCTCCAACTCTCCCGCCGTGGGCGGGAGACCTCCCGCTTTAGGAAACATTTAGAAAATCCTCCCGACCTCCTGCTGACAACATAAAAATCTCCCGCCTGCCCTTACTACACATGATTAGTTAAAAAAATATATAACTTGATCATGGCTGTAGCCAGCTCTGAGGCCCCCACGGTCCGGACCTCGGTCATTTTTAAGAGCTGAAAATACATTTGTACGCTAAATATTCAACTGGATAAAAAAATAAAGAATAACATTAAAACATCTCTGTAAAAAGTGCATTGTTAATTATGTTAAACGTTGATTCTGTCTTCTGTATCTGTTTGGTGCGTGCGGCTCTGAGACCAAGAACACAAAAGCGAATGAGTGCGTGACTCGGGGGAGGAATGCAGTGCAGTAGACACAGAGTTTCCATGGTAACAATCAGCGCACTTTCATCAAGCTGTTAAATTTACATTTTCGAAGCAGCGCAGTTTTGTCCTCATTGCTTGGGCCAGATCAAATCATTAAACAAGCTTAAATTATTCTTACTCTTGCCACATACATTTTTTTTTTCAAAACTGATGATATTCAGTTCAAACACCATTAAAAGTAATTTCAGGAATAGATCTCTTGTGTCGTGTGTAATTCACCCCTCTCATTTAAATATGTCGAACATTTTTCGGCACACGCTTTGCACATCATGGACCTCGGTGATTTTAAAATGCTGCTACGGCCCTGAACTTGATCCGTTTATGTTGACGAAAATTAATAGTTGACTTTCCACTTTTTGTGTGTCTGACATTGTATGGGTGGACTCAAGGGTGTACCCCGTGGCGGACCCGGCACCGTGGGGGGGGCGCGAAAGGGGGCGTTGCCCCCTCATGGCTACAGCCCCGCCCCCTCAACGGAGACTCAGATCACTTAATTGTTTTCTTATGAAAATATAATGTATTATAGACGTATTAATAATTTGCATTTTCAAATACGAAATATTAAGTGGTTGCGCATTGCACAAAAATACATTTCACATAAATCACTACTAAAACTGGCACGGTAGAACAAATCTGATTGGTTGTTATGACACAAGTGCACTGTCTCTGCAATATCTTGTAATATGCAGTCAGTTTACGGGAATAGTCTTTCCCCCACCGAATTAAACGAATTCAATCACAATATTGTGAATCCATTTTCTTTCTTTGTAGGCTAAGTTTATCTCCATTTATGTTAGTGTATGTGTTCATATATGGTCCACTTTGTGCGCAAATAGCGTAAGAATATGTGTCGTTGACATCACCCCCCCCCCCCCATGCAGCGGGGGTGAAAATTCATCACTTCAGAGTGTTTAGTCCCCTACACGCCTAAACTGGGATCGCGGATTAAGTGGTTAGCGTTGACTTGGTGCGAGTCAGGAAGGCTATTACTGGTGCAGCCGTGGGGTCTGTTGATTTTTTTTAAATTATGATTTTGGCCGCCGAGCCAAGTACCTTAGATTTGCATTGACGTTTTGTTTTCATGCCGCAGAGCTATTTGTATGTATTTTAAATTTAAAGGACTTGGCTGTAGGTGTGTGTGTGTTGTTTTATGTTTGGCATCTTTCCGGTTATAACGTGTGTCTGTGAGAAAATTGGAGGGGAGAGTTAACAGGTGGGCACGGGAGTTGATAAAGCGCAACTGCCCTGGTAATATGTCACATGATTTTCCTGTACTAAAGCAACCTTCGGGGCCATGGTTTTGTGGTTGGCGTAGTTAATTGTTTGAAACACGTTGTCAGACCGCCATCACTACTACACACTATATGAAAAATATTTGCCCCCTTGTGATTTCTAATTGCCCCCTTAGTAAACTGTTCCTGGCGCCGGGCCTGCCCCGCGGTATATGCCAATTCCCCGGTCGGTACACCGATCGGTGTAATGGGGGGATTGGAGTGAATACCGGCGGCCTGCGCGCGCAGATCAAGTGCGCATATGAATGGAGCGGAATTCGGTCCCCGCCACGGGGTCACACTGAGCCACCCAATGTCTTAGCAGTTACCGATAAAGCATACAGATGGTGCTATTAATAATACGCGCGATAGAACGAGAAAACCTGCGACACTCAACCATTTTGTTTGTTTTTTTGCATCTGCATTTCGTCTGTATTTATGGCCTGCTCGGCTTTAACTTTGTGCTCTTGAATGAGATAATGAAACGAAGATCTGTTGGTGGAAAGGGCGAAAGCCAAACTACAAAGAAAAAATATCAGAAAATCACCAAGATAAAGCTGGGATTGCCCGTCGCAATGGTCACCAGGGATGAATGGCGGACTATTTTGGACGGCAGCAAGACGACCCTATATCTGACAAAGTTAGATGACCAGACCAGATGTTAGATTCTAACGAACTTGTCTGACTTTTTTTTGTCTGACTTTTACTAGACTTAGAAATAGAATATTATTAGAACATTATCATCAGAGGGTCTACCATTGGCAATTTATAATAGTCATTACTGATATTAACATCTCATCTCATTATCTGTAGCCACTTTATCCTGTTCTATAGGGTCGCAGGCAAGCTGGAGCCTATCCCAGCTGACTACAGGCGAAAGGCGGGGTACACCCTGGACAAGTCGCCAGATCATCACAGGGCTGACATGTAGACACACACAACCATTCACACTCACATTCACACCTACGGTCAATTTAGAGTCACCAGTTAACCTAACCTGCATGTCTTTGGACTGTGGGGGAAACCGGAGCACCCAGAGGAAACCCACGCGGACACGGGGAGAACATGCAAACTCCACACAGAAAGGCCCTCGCAGGCCACGGGGCTCGAACCCAGACCTTCTTGCTGTGAGGCGACAGCGCTAACCACTACACCACCGTGCCGCCCTTTTTATATATTTTATATACATATATATACACACACACACACCATTATATATACACACATATACATATATATATAAAACCCCGATTCCAAAAAAGTTGGGACAAAGTACAAACTGTAAATAAAAACGGAATGCAATGATTTGGAAGTTTCAAAATTTCATATTTTATTCAGAATAGAACATAGATTACAAATCAAATGTTTAAACTGAGAAAATGTATCATTTAAAGAGAAAAATTAAGTGATTTTAAATTTCATGACAACAACACATCTCAAAAAAGTTGGGTCAAGGCCATGTTTCCCACTGTGAGACATCCCCTTTTCTCTTTACAACAGTCTGGAAACGTCTGGGGACTGAGGAGACAAGTTGCTCAAGTTTAGGGATAGGAATGTTAACCCATTCTTGTCTAATGTAGGATTCTAGTTGCTCAACTGTCTTAAGTCCTTTTTGTCGTATCTTCCGTTTTATGATGCGCCAAATGTTTTATATGGGTGAAAGATCTGGACTGCAGGCTGGCCAGTTCAGTACCCGGACCCTTCTTCTACGCAGCCATGATGCTGTAATTGATGCAGTATGTGGTTTGGCATTGTCATGTTGGAAAATGCAAAGTCTTCTCTGAAAGAGACGTCGTCTGTATGGGAGCATATGTTGCTCTAGAACCTGGATATACCTTTCAGCATTGATGGTGTCTTTCCAGATGTGTAAGCTGCCCATGCCACACGCACTAATGCAACCCCATACCATCAGAGATGCAGGCTTCTGAACTTAGCGCTGATAACAACTCGGGTTGTCCTTCTCCTCTTTAGTCCAAATGACACGGCGTCCCTGATTTCCATAAAGAACTTCAAATTTTGATTCGTCTGACCACAGAACAGTTTTCCACTTTGCCACAGTCCATTTTAAATGAGCCTTGGCCCAGAGAAGACGTCTGCGCTTCTGGATCATGTTTAGATATGGCTTCTTCTTTGAACTAATAGAGTTTTAGCAGCACTAGGAGAGAGTAAGTGTTCATCATGCTGTTTGCGCTCTCATTTCATGAGGACGTTTGTCCTACGATGCTTTTGGGAACCTCAGCACTAATAAGCATTGGGATTTGGGACATTGGTGACATTTCAAGCTTCAGTGTGAAAACACGATTGACTAAACACTTGAACTAATTTCTGCTACTATGTATGTGTGAAATTGAAAGATGTGATGTAAATTAGTTTCTGGTTCTCTGGAATGGAACATCAAACAATATTTTGTGGTGTATTTTATTTTTCTTCAAAATTAGCGGTGCTAGATTTCGAAAAAAAAAAAATCAAAAATGGCCATTTCCACTTGAGTGAATGAATTCTATTGATTCCATCCACTTTCTACGAGTATGGAAAATCACCACCCTTAGTTGCCAGGGTATAGAACTCAATGACATATTCAGACACATTACAACTGCCCTACTGAATCTGGAAGTGATGAGAAGCTGCTCCCTAACCAACACACACAGGACTACCAAATATCTTACATATGGTTTGAATAAAGCAGTCTCCAGCAGTCACTGGCATGAACATAACCCTATGAGTTCAGCAAGGAGCCAGGGATGGATCCAAGTGCAGAGAAAACCAAATATCCAAGGTTTAACAAAAAGTTCAGGCCTACTAAAAGTCTGGACCAGAACTATGTATTTATTATTATTTTATTTATGCTGACAGCTAAGTGAGCACAAGAGTTAGCTCTAGAGATCACATAAATGGCCTATACCAGCTAAGACTTTGGCACCAACACACAGCCTAATTACCTCAAGACTGAACACTAAGTCAATGGGATGCTCTTCTTAAATAGACCCAGGCACAGGTGTATCTGATTACCATTGATTAGAATCAAGATGGTGTTCTCTGGCTCCCTCTGGTGACACAAGCTGGAATAACAATGTTTCAATTTGCTCTCTTGCAGGAGGCTGAGCCAGCTTACCCCATATAGTTCAGAAGAGGGAAATCCTAAAAACATCCACATAAGTGTGTGGGATCATCAGGATCAAGGTTAAGAACCAAATTTGTTTTCCAGATACTTACAGAAACCAGGGGCTTTGTGGCTTTAAATCCAGGGGTTCTAACCCTAACCCTCCCCTGTCCATCAACATGAAACATTAATCTTTTTTTCAGATTTTTAAATGTATAGCAGAGCATTAATCTCTTATTTATTAAGGTTTCTATATGTACACTAAAAATTCTCATATTGCACAAAATGAAGTGTTAAAACAGGCTAATCAATGCTTTTGAAACTTAAAACATTGTCGATAAGAGCAAAATCACACCATATATTTTATTAAGACATTACAATTTATTACTTTATTAGATTCTTATTGCTCACCTTTTCATCCAAAATATTGTTGGATCTGAAATAAAAACAAGAATAATAAATCAGTTATAGGTTATTTACTGTTAATATCAATTACATATTTATAATGTATCTTGTAACTGTAGTTAGCTAGGTTAATACTACATTAATTGGTCCACTAGCTAGATATTTAATAACACAATTTAAATTAATTTACATTAAATGTATGTTAAATTGGTGGCACGGTGGTGTAGTGGTTAGCACTGTTGTCTCACAGCAAAAAGGTCCGGGTTCAAGCCCCGTGGCCGGCGAGGGCCTTTCTGTGCGGAGTTTGCATGTTCTCCCCGTGTCCGCGTGGGTTTCCTCCGGGTGCTCCGGTTTCCCCCACAGTCCAAAGACATGCAGGTTAGGATAATTGATGGCTCTAAATTGACCGTAGGTGTGAATGGTTGTTTGTCTCTATGTGTCAGCCCTGTGATGATCTGGCAACTTGTCCAGGGTGTACCCCGCCTCTCACCCATAGTCAGCTGGGATAGGCTCCAGCTTGCCTGCAACCCTGTAGAACAGGATAAGTGGCTACAGATAATGGATGGATGGATGGATGGATGGATGGATGGATGGATGTTAAATTTAATCTACTACCCAAAATCAGAGGAATTTCGGTGTGTAAAGGGCTCAAGCCTAATCTGAACACCCATGATCTCTGATCCCTCAGATGGCGCTGCATCAAGAACAGTCATTCATCTACAGCTGACAGAACCACATGGGCTTGGGATTATTTTTGAAAACCTTTATCAAGCTACAATACAGAGTTACATCCACAAACACCAGTTAAAAATTTACTGTGCAAGCCTTATGTTAACTGTGTCCAGAAGCCCCGTCGACTTCTCTTGGCTCAGAGGCATCTGGGATGGAACATCACACAGTGGGAACATGTATTGCGGTCAGACGAATCATTATTCCAGGTCTGTTTTGGAAGAAATGGACACTGAGTGCTCTGGACCAAAGAAGAAAGGGACCATCCAGACTGTTACCAGGAACAAATCCAGTAACCAGGGTGTGTCATGGTACGGGGTTGTTGTCAGTACCCTTGGCAAAGGTAACTTGCACTTCTGTGATGGAGCATTAATGCAGAAAAGTACACTGAGATTTTGGAGCAACATATGCTGCCTTCAAGACCAGGAGTAGAGCTAAGGGGTGGCCGGGGGGTGGCCACCCCAGGGCACGTCTTGGCCCCACCCTGGCCACCCCAGGGCCAGACAATAAAATTTATAAAACTGATATGTCCCACGAAATGTTAGTTCCGCCCGCTGGATTTTTGTTCCGCCTATTTGGTTTCTGCTGGGATGCATATTACTGTAGCACATAAACATTTCAGAATAGAATAGAATAGAATGCCTTTATTGTCACTATACACATGTACAATGAGATTAAAGCATCTCCAATAACAGTGCAAACAGTGTGTAGAGAGAGAGAGGGGAAGGGGGGAGTGTGTAAGGGGGGTAAGGTGCACAGTCTGAGGTGTATGTGTTGTGTTACACATTTATGGAGTGAGGTATTGCACATTTAAAGTATTGCACAGAGACAGTCACATTATAAATTATTGCATGAGAGAGTCACATTATAAGACAAAATATTACACATTATGAAGTATGCAAGGTAAGGTAAGGTGCACAGTCCTGAGGTGTATGTGCTGTGTGTAAGGTGCACAGTCCTGAGGTGTATGTGCTGTGTGTAAGGTGCACAGTCCTGAGGTGTATGTGTTGTGTGTAAGGTGCACAGTCCTGAGGTGTGTGTGCAGTGTGTAAGGTGCACAGTCCTGAGGTGTGTGTGCAGTGTGTAAGGTGTACAGTCCTGAGGTGTATGTGCTGTGTGTAAGGTGTACAGTCCTGAGGTGTATGTGCTGTGTGTAAGGTGCACAGTCCTGAGGTGTACGTGCTGTGTGTAAGGTGCACAGTCCTGAGGTGTATGTGCTGTGTGTAAGGTGCACAGTCCTGAGGTGTATGTGCTGTGTGTAAGGTGCACAGTCCTGACGTGTATGTGCTGTGTGTAAGGTGCACAGTCCTGAGGTGTCTGTCCTGTGTGTAAGGTGCACAGTCCTGAGGTGTCTGTGCTGTGTGTAAGGCGCACAGTCCTGAGGTGTCTGTGCAGTGTGTAAGGCGCACAGTCCTGAAGTGTATGTGCAGTGTGTAAGGCGTACAGTCCTGAGGTGTATGTGCAGTGTGTAAGGCGCACAGTCCTGAGGTGTATGTGCTGTGTGTAAGGTGCACAGTCCTGAGGTGTATGTGTTGTGTGTAAGGTGCACAGTCCTGAGGTGTATGTGTTGTGTGTAAGGTGCACAGTCCTGAGGTGAATGTGTTGCGTTTCACATTATGGAGTGAGGTATTGCACATTATAAAAGTATTGCATAGAGAGAGTCACCTTACAAAGTACTGCACATTATAAATTAGTACATAGTAAAATAGTCTATAAAGTCAGAGCATATCCAAGTTCAGGGCGGTTATGGCTTTTGGAAAGAAGCTGTTTTTTAATCGATTTGTCTTTGTCCTGATGCACCTGTAGCGCCTCCCTGAGGGCAACAGGTCGAACAGATCAAAGCCAGGGTGGGAGCTGTCCTTGATAATATTCTTAGCTCTGCTAAGGCAGCGGGAGGTGTAAATGTCCATCAGGGAGGGGAGAGGGCAGCCAATGATCTTCTGTGCTGCCTTAACTACCCTCTGGAGCCTCTCCCTGTCTACAGCAGTGTAGCTGCTGTACTATACTGTGATACAGTACGTTAGCAGGCTCTCGATGGATGAGCGGTAGAAGGTCAGCAGCAGGTTGGAGTTTAGGTTGTACTTCCTGAGGACTCTCAGGAAGTGTAGCCACTGCTGAGCCTTCTTAATGACTGCTGTAATGTTTGCTGACCAGGAGATGTTGGCGGAGATGAGGACGCTGAGAAACCGGAAGGTGTGGACCCTCTCCACATACACGTTGTTGATGTAGAGGGGGGCTAGGTCGGTGCTGTGCTTCCTGAAGTCAATAATGAGCTCTTTGGTTTTCTTGGTGTTCAGAGTGAGGTTATTTTCTGAACACCAGGCTGCCAACTTCAGGACATCCTCTCTGTAGGCTGCATCGTCTCCCTTTGAGATGAGTCCGACCACTGCGGTGTTGTCTGCAAACTTGACGATAAGGTTGTTATTGTTGTGGGTCGGACTACAGTTGTGGGTGTAGAGGCAGTACAGGAGGGGGCTCAGCACACAGCCCTGAAGAGAGCTGGTGCTCAATGTGCGGGTGGAGGAGAAGTGGGGACCAAGTATCACAGTCTGGGGCCAGTTGGTAAGAAAGTCCTTTATCCAGGCACATGTGAGGGGGGAAGGCCGAGAGTGTCCAGTTTACTGATAAGGATGTCCGGGATTATTGTGTTGAAAGCAGAACTGTAATCCACAAAGAGTATGCGGACGTAGCTCTGCTGCTGCTCCAGGTGGGTCAGTACAGAGTGTAGAGCTACGGCAATGGTGTCCTCTGTGGATCTCTTCGCACGATATGCGACCTGGTAGGGGTCGAAGTCTAGGGGGAGGTGGTCCTTGATGTGCTGAAGAACTAGTCTCTTGAAGCACTTCATGATTACCGGAGTGAGGGCCACAGGATGGTAGTCATTCAGGCTGGTGACAGGAGACTTCTTCGGCACCGGGATTATTGTAGCTGATTTTAGGCAGGGCGGGATGACTGCCTGAGCCAGGGAGAGGTTAAAGATCCTGGTGAAGGTAGGGGCGAGCTGGTGGGCACATGCTCTGAGCACATTACCAGGTACTCCATCTGGGCCGGCAGCTTTCTTGGGGTTCACTGCCAGGAGCACCCGTCTGATATCATGCTCCTGTACAGTGAATGGGGTGATGTACGAACTGTATGGTGGTGGGGGCAGGGCTGGAGCAGATGAGTGCTGCTGAGATGTTTCAAAGCGAGCAAAGAAGCAATTTAGCTCCTCTGCCAGCGGCACACTCCAGTCTCCTGTTGACGCATCACAGTCCCTGAAGTTCATGATGTCTTGTATGCCCCGCCACACCTCCCGTATGTTGTTGCTGGACAGGTGGGACTCTATACGCAGCCTATGGTCCACCTTGGCTTTTTTAATTTCTCTTTTCAGATCAGCTCGAGCGGCACTGTACAGAGCTCTGTCACCTGACCTGAAGGCAGCGTCGCGAGCCCTGAGGAGTGAGCGGACCTGGCTGGTCATCCAGGGTTTCTGGTTTGGGAAGACCTGGATGTTTTTATTCACCGTCACATTTCTGATACAGAACTTGATAAAGTCCAGTACCGTTCCTGTGAATGTCTCCAGCTCCTGGTGTTCAAATAAGTCCCAATCTGTCCATTTAAAGCAGTCCTGCGTTCAAGCAGCAGGTGGATGAGCGGGTTGTCGTGACGGTGGTGGTATCAGATAGTCATGCTCTAGTCCGACAACACAACAACCTCCGAACTACATGAACGTGCGATTAATTTGGGATGTAAGTTATTCATCTCTTATACTCTCCAAGTTTTCTCACTTTGTAGACATAGTTACAATTCTGTCCTCAGACAATTCAGAGTTCCAGAAATCTCCCAAGTTTCCAGAAATCTCCACTCTGCCCGGGGTTTTCGAAAGTATCCGTTTTCAGTGACTGAAACCGTTTACATGTAAATGCAACCGTATAGATAAATATGTGTCTTTATAGATATCCGGCTACAGTGGGATTTGTGCTGTGTGCACACATAGATAGATATTAGATAGATAGAAGGCAAAACGTTGGTGGTTTTCGATTGTATGACTCAAAAGAGAAAATTACGTCGGCAAGTTAGCTGTCTGTGAATCACTTTGCTCACTCTAACCGCAGAATGCAACTTTTAAAGTTAATGTTTGTCTGTTACATGAAAATATAGAGATGTTGTGTGTTACTGGTGGGAGAACACAGTGATTTAATAATTGTCACACTCATACACAACACTCATACACTCTCCCCCTACCCCTCTCTCTCTCACACACACTACTCATGCACCACATTTCTATATTTACATGTAACACACTTACTCATGGGCGGCACGGTGGTGTAGTGGTTAGCGCTGTCGCCTCACAGCAAGAAGGTCCTGGGTTCGAGCCCTGGGGCCGGCGAGGGCCTTTCTGTGTGGAGTTTGCATGTTCTCCCCGTGTCCGCGTGGGTTTCCTCCGGGTGCTCCGGTTTCCCCCACAGTCCAAAGACATGCAGGTTAGGTTAACTGGTGACTCTAAATTGACCGTAGGTGTGAATGTGAGTGTGAATGGTTGTCTGTGTCTATGTGTCAGCCCTGTGATGACCTGGCGACTTGTCCAGGGTGAACCCCGCCTTTCGCCCGTAGTCAGCTGGGATAGGCTCCAGCTTGCCTGCGACCCTGTATAAGGATAAAGCGGCTAGAGATAATGAGATGAGACACTCACTCATACACAACACTTATGCACTCTCTTAACACACTGTCTATCTCACTCTCACACACACAATTTGTGCACTACATTTCTATATTTACATGTAACATTCATACACTCTCAACACAGACACACAACTCATGCACTAAATTTTTATATTTAAATGTAACACTCATGCACTGTCTTAACTCTCTCTCTCTCTCACTCATATACTGTATGAACACGTACTTCATTCTCTTAACACACACTATGTCTTTCTCTCACTCACTATAAGATACAACTCATGCACTCTCAACACACACCCTCTCTTACACACACATACACACCACTCATGCATGATGCACTACATATCTATATATTTTTATGTAACACACTCACTGGTATACACAACACTCGTGCACTCTCAACACACACACCACTCATGCACTCTGAGCACACACTCACCCACACACCACCCATGTACTACATTTCTATATTCACATATAACACACACAACACTCATGCACTCTGAACATACACTCTCTCTCACACACACACAACTTATGCACTTCATTTTTGTATTTACATGTAACATATCTTCACACAGGGCGGCACGGTGGTGTAGTGGTTAGCGCTGTCGCCTCACAGCAAGAAGGTCCTGGGTTCGAGCCCCGTGGCCGGCGAGGGTCTTTCTATGCGGAGTTTGCATGTTCTCCCCGTGTCCGCGTGGGTTTCCTCCGGGTGCTCCGGTTTCCCCCACAGTCCAAAGACATGTAGGTTAGGTTAACTGGTGACTCTAAATTGACCGTAGGTGTGAATGTGAGTGTGAATGGTTGTCTGTGTCTATGTGTCAGCCCTGTGATGACCTGGCGACTTGTCCAGGGTGTACCCCGCCTTTCACCCGTAGTCAGCTGGGATAGGCTCCAGCTCGCCTGCGACCCTGTAGAACAGGATAAAGCGGCTACAGATAATGAGATGAGATGAGATGAGATATCTTCTCACACACACACACACACAATTCGTATACTACAGCTCATCTACGGTATATCTACATGCAGTGCACATACAACCCCGATTCCAAAAAAGTTGGGACAATGTACAAATTGTAAATAAAAATGGAATGCAATGATGTGGAAGTTTCAAAATTCCATATTTTATTCAGAATATAACATAGCTGGGGCGTGGTGGCTAAGGTGCCGTACCATAAATCCGGGGACCTGGGTTTGATTCTGACCTGAGGTCATTTCCCGATCCTTCTCTGTCTCTCTCTCCCACTCATTTCCTGTCCTATCCAATAAAGGTGAAAAGAATAGAACATAGATGACATATCAAATGTTTAAACTGAGAAAATGTATCATTTAAAGAGAAAAAATTAGGTGATTTTAAATTTCATGACAACAACACATCTCAAAAAAGTTGGGACAAGGCCATGTTTCCCACTGTGAGACATCCCCTTTTCTCTTTACAACAGTCTGTAAACGTCTGGGGACTGAGGAGACAAGTTGCTCAAGTTTAGGGATAGGAATGTTAACCCATTCTTGTCTAATGTAGGATTCTAGTTGCTCAACTGTCTTAGGTCTTTTTTGTCGTATCTTCCGTTTTATGACGCGCCAAATGTTTTCTATGGGTGAAAGATCTGGACTGCAGGCTGGCCAGTTCAGTACCCGGACCCTTCTTCTACGCAGCCATGATGCTGTAATTGATGCAGTATGTGGTTTGGCATTGTCATGTTGGAAAATGCAAGGTCTTCCCTGAAAGAGACGTCGTCTGGATGGGAGCATATGTTGCTCTAGAACCTGGATATACCTTTCAGCATTGATGGTGTCTTTCCAGATGTGTAAGCTGCCCATGCCACACGCACTAATGCAACCCCGTACCATCAGAGATGCAGGCTTCTGAACTGAGTGCTGATAACAACTTGGGTCGTCCTTCTCCTCTTTAGTCCGAATGACACAGCGTCCCTGATTTCCATAAAGAACTTCACATTTTGATTCGTCTGACCACAGAACAGTTTTCCACTTTGCCACAGTCCACTTTAAATGAGCCTTGGCCCAGAGAAGACGTCTGTGCTTCTGGATCATGTTTAGATACGGCTTCTTCTTTGAACTATAGAGTTTTAGCTGGTAACGGCGGATGGCACGGTGAATTGTGTTCACAGATAATGTTCTCTGGAAATATTCCTGAGCCCATTTTGTGATTTCCAATACAGAAGCATGCCTGTATGTGATGCAGTGCCGTCTAAGGGCCCGAAGATCACGGGCACCCAGTATGGTTTTCCGGCCTTGACCCTTATGCACAGAGATTCTTCCAGATTCTCTGAATCTTTTGATGATATTATGCACTGTAGATGATGATGTGTTCAAACTCTTTGCAATTTTACACTGTCGAACTCCTTTCTGATATTGCTCCACTATTTGTCGGCGCAGAATTAGGGGGATTGGTGATCCTCTTCCCATCTTTACTTCTGAGAGCCGCTGCCACTCCAAGATGCTCTTTTTATACCCAGTCATGTTAATGACCTATTGCCAGTTGACCTAATGAGTTGCAATTTGGTCCTCCAGCTGTTCCTTTTTTGTACCTTTAACTTTTCCAGCCTCTTATTGCCCCTGTCCCAACTTTTTTGAGATGTGTTGCTGTCATGAAATTTCAAATGAGCCAATATTTGGCATGAAATTTCAAAATGTCTCACTTTCGACGTTTGATATGTTGTCTATGGTCTATTGTGAATACAATATCAGTTTTTGAGATTTGTAAATTACTGCATTCCATTTTTATTTACAATTTGTACTTTGTCCCAACTTTTTTGGAATCGGGGTTGTACTTTCCCCTCTCTCTCTCACACACACACCACTCATGCACTACACCTCATCTATGTCATGTGTTCCATCAGTGTAACACTTTCACTCTCACACACACACTCACACACAAAAAAACCACACACATATTTTGTAACTCAACACATTTAGTTTGTACAGTACTTACAATGGACAATATCACAACATGTTGTAAGTGTTTTACATATGTTGTATGTATGAGTTAAGTATACAAGTATTTTCCTTTTCCTGAGCAAAGCACTCTTTATTCAAGCCTGACTAATATCCTTACTACTTCCCAGGTGCCTGGGACAGGTGATCTTTTAGTTTTTACTTTTGCATTTTAGTAGTGATCGTTAAAATACTGATGCTTAACTAGAGTAAACAAGTTGGATGGTTTCTTTGTTTTGCAGATGTTTTATGTTACATAAATAAATTAATACATTAATTTCTGACCTCTTGGCTCACATGGGTTTTGTTCATGAGTTAGGCACCAGATACATCAGAATACAGGAAATCAAATCTAGCTAATTCAAAATTTCCCGGGGGAGGACCCCCGGACCCCCCCCCCCCCCCTTTTATTTAGTCACAGCATGGCCACCCCTTGTATATCCTTGGCCCCCTCTTTGGCCACCCCATGTAAAAAATCCTGGCGACGCCACTGTTCAAGGTGATGTCTTTTCCATGGTGATTTCAACAAGACAGTGCTCGGGCTCAGGTGGATAAGGCACCATACCATAAATCCGGGGACCCGGGTTCGATTCCGACCCGAGATCATTTCCCGATCCCTCCCCAAATCTCTCTCCCACTCATTTCCTGTCTCTACACTGTCCTATCCAATAAAGGTGAAAAAATATCAAAAAAAGAGCAACTCTCTATTCCTGCCCTAAATTCACTATATTGGTTCAACATTAAAAACAATAAAAAAGGTCTTTTAGTGCACTATATTTTGAATATACAATCACTGGGGCTTCAGGACAGTACAGGATAATGATAGAGAAGTGTGAAGATTGCTCTGGATGCCATTTTGTGTCTCCAGCAATTATTAAAATGTTCAAAAGGCATTAATGTTGAACTCCAAATGGTTTAACACTCCCTATGTGTGTTTGAACCTTTATCAAGCTACAATAGAGACTCCAAATGATTTAACACTCCCTAGATAAGTGTGTTTGATAGGACAGAGAATACAGTACACGCTGTATAATGCAAATCTAATACTTCCATTTGTATTTTTGTATTTATAACAGCGAGTTATTTTAGAGTAGTTCACGTCATGGCCGTTAGGGGGAGACGTCCACTAATAAATTTAGTCCAGTACAACAGTATCACACAATATGCAGCTCCAAAGACAAGAAAGGCAAAAACAGATACAAAAGTATAAATGGCTATTTAAAGATCCTTGAAATTACAGTAATTTTTGAGATGTTGAAAGAAATTAAGGTTTATATGTCTCCCACTAGCACAAGACGGCATATCCATGCTTTTAAATAGCTAGCCGACCTCAGTAAAATGAGGTCATAAACTTTATCATAACCTGTCTATTTATTTCTTTAATTATTTGTGTACTTACTTACTTAACATTACTTATTTATTAGTTGATTGCCACAATGTTTGGAGCATGTCAATACCTCCTAAAATAAACCCTGAACTCCAAACTGTGAAAAAATTTTGATGTGCTGCTCATTATTTTGTCATAATATCTCATTATTTTGATGTAATAACTCTTTATTTCAAGATACATTGTCCTTATTTCAACTTAATAACTCATTTTTTTTTATATATTCAGTCAATATCCAGTTATTCAGACTGAACACCGCACAATCTATCAGGAAGACTAAATCGTTGAATATTACATTATAATTTAAATTGTATTCTGTTTATTTCAAGTCAAGTTTGTTTGTATAGCACTTTTAACAATAAACACTGTCACAAAGCAGCTTGACAGAAAATTAAAGACTTTAAACATGAGCTAATTTTATCCCTAATCTATCCCCAATGATGAAGCCTGTGGCGACGGTGGCAAGGAAAAACTCCCTCAGACGACATGAGGAAGAAACCTCGAGAGGAACCAGACTCAAAAGGGAACCCATCCTCATTTGGGTGATAACAGACAACGTGATTATAAGTAATTTGCTTCTATAACAGTGTCCTCTATAGTCACAAAGTATAACTGTGAAACCAGGAAATTCATTATAGTTTTAAAATGAAGTCTGTTTCGTTGATGTTATAAGCTGTTCATTGATGGAAACTTGAGTGCAAAACTGTTCATGACAACTGCAGTCCTAAAGTTAGCAAGTCAACTGTAGTCCTCAGCCATAAATTAATTACTGTAAATGTCCAAAGCATCTTCCAAGTGTGACTTTTGACTGCCCATATGGGGCCGTCCTCCACAGGAGCAACGTGATGAGACTCCAGCCAGACGTAGGGCATCAGGATGGATCAGGCAGGTCCGAGGAGCAGAAGAGGTTCAGCATCTCAGTCTTAGGATTGACATGTAACTCAGGGGGACAAACAGAGTGTGTGTGTGTGTGTGTGGGGAGAACACAGATTGTTAGGTATGCCCAGTGTTACCTAATGAGTAAGAACAGTATACATTGTGTGCTAAGTGCAAGCAGGGACTCTGGCAAAACTAACTATGACAGCATAACTAAAAGGGGAGAGCCAGAAGGTAACACAGGCATGAGGGGCCCCGGGACATAAAGCAGCAGCCACTACACCGTCAACAAACTCGAGTGAGCAAGCAAGTGGGGACTGACAGCATCCATACATCCCAGTTTACCAAAAACACTCTGTCTGAGGACCCTCCAGATCTACACCTTTACCTCATAAACACCATTAACACAAGGCTTGACTAAACAGATATGTTTTCAGCCGAGACTTAAACACTGAGACTGTGTCTGATTCCCGAACATTACTTGGAAGGCTGTTCCATAACTGTGGGGCTTTGTAAGAAAAGGCTCCGCCCCCTGATGTAGCCTTCACTATACGAGGTACCAGCAGATAGCCTGCACCTTTTGATCTAAGTAGGCGTGGTGGGTCATAAAGGAGCAGAAGTTCACTCAGGTACTGTGGTGCGAGACCATTCAATGCTTTAAAGGTCAATAGTAGTATTTTATAATCAATACAAAATTTGATTGGGAGCCAATGCAGTGTGGATAAGACAGGGGTGATGGGGTCATATTTTCTAGTTCTAGTAAGGACTCTTGCTGCTGCATTTTGAACTAACTGGAGCTTGTTTATGCACTTATTGGAACATCCAGACAGTAAGGCATTACAATAATCCAACCTGGAGGTAACAAAAGCATGAACTAATTTTTCTGCATCATGTAGTGACATGATATTTCTTACCTTAGCAATATTTCTGAGATGAAAGAAAGCTATCCGGGTAATGTTATCAATATGAGTTTCAAATGAAAGACTGGAGTCAATAATCACCCCGAGGTCTTTTACTGCTGCATGTGAAGAAACAGAAAGGCCATCCAGAGTTACTGTGTAATTAGAAAACCTACTTCTAGCTGCATGTGTTCCAAGTACAAGTACTTCAGTCTTGTCAGAATTAAACAATAAGCATCCAGTGTCTAATGTCCTTGACACATTATTCAATTCTATTAAGCTGGTGTTTCCCATCTGGTTTTGCAGAAACATATAACTGTGTGTCATCAGCATAACAGTGGAAACTAATACCATGCTTACAAATATCACCCAGAAGTAACATGTATAAAGAAAAAAGCAGTGGGCCTAAGACAG
Organism: Neoarius graeffei; assembly: GCF_027579695.1. NCBI lineage: Eukaryota > Metazoa > Chordata > Actinopteri > Siluriformes > Ariidae > Neoarius > Neoarius graeffei. Next base: position 120,703,546 of record NC_083571.1, on the reverse strand, counting down.
AACCTTGTGGAACACAAAACTTTACTTCAATAGAAACATTACCATTTACATCAACAAACTGCTAGTGATCAGCTAAATAAGACCTGAGCCAGGAGAGGACCGTTCCCTTAAGTCCCATAACATTTTCTAGTCTATCCAGAAGAATGGAATGATCAATGGTGTCAAATGCTGCACTAAGGTCAAGCAACACAAGCAGCGAGACACAGCCCTGATCAGACGCCAACAGTAGGTCATTTACTACTTTAACCAGAGCTGTCTCTGTGCTATGATGAGGTCTAAATCCTGACTGATACATTTCATGGATGTTATTCCTATGTAAATATGAGCATAACTGCTGTGCCACAGCTTTTTCTAGGATCTCGGAGATGAAGGAGAGGTTTGATATTGGCCGATAATTGGACAGCTGACAGGGATCAAGGTCAGGTTTTTTAATCAGGGGTTTGATAACTGCTAGTTTGAAGGATTTGGGTAAATAGCCAATTCTAAGAGAATAATTTATTATTTTTAGAGGCAATTCAATTGCTTCTGGTATTATCTATTTGAAGAATCATGTAGGTAAGGGATCTAGTACACGAGTTGAGGATTTTGATGCCGAGATTAATGAAATTAGTTTGATTTCTCTAAGGGGAGTAAAACATTCTAATTGCTCATCTGATACAGTTATATCATTCACTGCAGGGTTACTTAAATTGTCACTTAAATTGTGTGGTTTTAAATGAATAGTTTGAATTTTTTGTCGGATATTCTCAATTTTGTCACTGAAAAAAATCAAGTCGTTGCTACTACATATTGCAGGTGTGCATGTGTCCATAGTGGACTTTTTTCTGGTTAATTTTGCTACAGTATTAAATAGGAATCTAGGATTATTTTTGTCATCTTCTATTAGGGAGGAGAGATATGTTGATCTAGCAGCACTAAGATCATTCATTCATTCATTCATTCATTCCATTTATTTATTTATTACCACGACTTGTGGTTCAGGGTTTCCATATTCTCTAAACACAGCTATTAAAGGATCTTTTAACGATGAAGATTTGTTTAATATCTATGCAAATCTTTGCATGTAACTTACACTTCTGTGTGTGTGTGTGTGTGTGTGTGTGTGTTTGTTTTCTTTATATTTTAACATTAAGCTTCATGTAAATTAATTCTGAAAAACCCTTTTGGGAGAATTAATAAAGGTGTATTGTATTATTGTATTGTGTGTGATGTTTTCATGTCTTGGTGGGGACGAAATACCAAATATACCCACAAGCATAAGAATATCTGACAGGCCTGACCTTGTGAAGACATTTGGCAAGTCCCCCCCCCCCCCCCCCCTTTTTAACAGCAGCTTTTGCTTAAAAAAAAAAAACCTAAATGAGAGCCTAAAGATTTCTTCCGGTAACTGAGGTTAAGGTTAGGGTTAATTTTAGATGCAGGCATGATATTGATTAATACTTTAATAGTTGTGTCAATGGAAAGTCCTCACAAGGAAAGTGAGACAAATGTACGTGTGTGTGCGCGCGCGCGCGCGTGTGTGTGCGTGTAAAACCCCAGCCTTCATTCCTGAGCTCCTCTGATGGATGAGCTCCATCCCCATCAAAGGAGTGCGCAGAAGTTTCCAGCAGTGTAAATTCCTCCCAGCAGCTCTCATGATGAGGATGGTGTCGCAAGAGGGTTATTTATTTATTTATTTATTTATTTATTTATTTTTTACACACTCAATATCACCGCCCCCCTGTTAAGTAGCAGACTGAGGACAGACCCTGGCCCATTTGGAGAGCGGACCTTCATCCTCCTCCTCTTCCTCCTCCTCCGGCTCCATCACTTTGGCTGTCTGGGAGAAATCAGGTCCAAAGTAAACCAGGACAGACAGGACACCAGACCGCTCCACTCTCTTCCTCCTCTATTTGTGTGATATATCAGTCATTTCTTTTGGACACTGTCTGCAATTGAATGGTAAGTTCAAATTATGACACTGATGCTCTTCTTTGTTGTTGTTGTTGTCGTTACTATTATTCTTTTTTTTTCATTTAAAAATATAACATCTGAGCCCCAAAATCACAAAATTGAAGTAAAAAAATATTAACTGAAGTATTTTTTTTTCTTGTAAGAAGAGTTTAGCAGAGGGAATCACACCTGATTCCTGATATCGCATGTATGTCTGCGTTTGTGTAGAATAATAAAAAGTGCAATAAAATTGAAATAAAAAAGTCCAGTTTGTTTTTATTTGTGATACTGTAAGATATTTGTGAATGGAGAGCTCTGAGAGTTCATATAAAAAACAACAACATAATGAGTCTTTATTAATTATTTACTGAATAATTATTCAACGTTCTTGTATGTTAAATAACTCGGTATAATTGCTACAAAATCTTTTTTAGACATTTCGCATTTTTCTTGAATATTTTATTAGGTCCTTGTGATGCATGCACTGGGTTAATGAAAGACTCAGATCTTAATAATTATGTACGACATTTATTCCTGTTGATCCGGTAAATTTTCTGTTCTTTTCTAATGAGTCTCTGTGCACTTTGCCGAGTCAACTAAAGATTGATGAGCGTTAAAAGTGTGCTTTAGAGTATGAATGGGTCGGTGCTGTGTTCAGCAGGAGGCGCTCTGTGTCTGTCATCAAACTGAAATTATTTTCAGGCAGTTTTTCTTGCCTGGTTTATTGCGGAGGCTTAGTGAAGTCTCCCCTTAATGTAATAAAAAGGAATTCCCATTTCATGCTGTAATGTGAAGATACTGTTCCAATAGAAGTCAGATGCTTTATAGCTTGTAGTTTATATCTTATGGCTACACTTTTTTTTTCTTCTTCTAGCTGAACACTTTTTTTAGGGTACACATGATAGTTTATGAATAATTGGTGTGTCACACAAATCTTTGGAAAAGAAACATATCCATCTCATTAAATAACTAACATCACACATTAAGTTCTAGTTTAACTCTAAAGACTAATGTCCGAGAAAATATTAGTAGCACAGTCTTATACCTTGTACTACCTCCATATACTTTAAAATGCAGTATTTCATTTCATTTTATTTTGCTGTTCAGTAAATTTTTGTACCAATTCATAGTATTGTTGCAAAATTGTCATTATTTTATTGTAGTTTCTTATTGCTATTTACTGTAAATGGTTATTACTTTATTGAAATTGTTCTACGTAAAGCCCAAAGACTTTTGCCTCAAAATGAAAATGTGCCTCATAAATAAACATGATTAGATATAATTTTACTCCGTGGAATATGAAATTATAAATAAAATAATTATTATACAAAACAGAGGTCTTTCCTCCCTGCATCTCAAAATGTTATTCTCGCTTGCCAAATGTCCTTGGCAACTGTGTTAAATATGTAATTATTATGACAAAATACTACTACTACTACTACTAATAATAATAATAATGATAATAAAATTGTAGTGAGTAAATGTATTGGCTGATGTCGAAAGATAAGCGTGTGTGAGTTTGGATGATGTGTAACAGTGTGCTTGTTTCTTAGGTCCATTCATGCTCTGCTGAGAGAGAAACGAAGTGAAAATGAAGAGAAGGCTGTGTTTGACAGCGTCTGCCTTCATGGCAGTGGCGATAGTGTCATGTGTGAGAGCACAGAGTGACGGTAAAGACAGCTGAGTCACTAAACATTTCCTTTCTCTCACTTTCTCTCATATTCTCTCCTCTTTAACACTTACAGTATCTCACTGAAATGTCCTTCTGTGCTCTCTCTCTCTCTCTCTCCCTCTCTGTCTTTCTCTCTCCTTCTTAATCATGCTTTCTTTTCCTCTCTTCTCTAACACTTCTCTCTGTGATATATGATCTGTCTTTCTCTCATATCCTCTCATATCCAATGTGCCTGTTTCTGACGTCTGTAGTCCCCCCCTGCTCTCCTGTTCTTTGTTTTATCTCCTCTCTACCCATTTCTTTCTTTCTTTCTTTCTTTCTTTCTTTCTTTCTTTCTTTCTTTCTTTCTTTCTTTCTTTCTCTGTAACCCTACCGATGTGCTCCCCCCCAAAAATATATTTTATTTCATGTTTTTTTGTTTTTATTTGCCCCCCCCCCCCCCCCCATATACTCTTTTAAAAATCTCCATCTGAGCATGCAATCAACATGTGGACTATTTGTTTAGTTTTCCATTGCTTCCCTATTTCACCCATCTGGGTTTAACTGAGCACAATTGGTTTCTATTATCAAAGTCCTGATTTGAAGCGCTTCATAGTTCGACTCAAAAGTAAAGGAAATCCTTGGAACTAAAGCAGCAACCCAAGGCGTAGTTGCTCTGAGGGGCAGATTAAGTCTGCGTGTTGTATCGATTTGCAACCCTGTGTGGGCTAACACTGGTCTTAATCTGTGCCCAGGAAATGGGTTAGATACTTTGGCCTGCTTTCAATTACATTTTTTCTAGTTAAGCAAGCTAGAACAGGCTGTTAATTTCAATTAAATTAAGTGGTTTTTATTTTACTTTATGAAAAGTACTTAGTTACTGGGAACTTGGATAGACGGGGGCTGGGGGTGGGGGTTACTGTATACTACACCAGTTCTGTTAAAATTTTTGACTTTGTATGTGACTGCATATGAGTTACAAATTGCTTTAAATTAAATTGCAATAAAACATCACCAAGTGGAATCACATCAACAGAAATGTTAAGGTTACAACTGATTTACTGCAAATATAAATTTTATAATCTAATACTTAGGATGCTCAGGATTTGCCTTTGGTTAAAAATAAATAAATAAATAAATAAATATGAAGAAGAAGAAAAAGCAGTGACAGATCAGTGCAGAGTTTCCCAAAAGCATCGTAGCACAAAGATCATTGTTAAATGGTAGAGCAAGCAGCACAATGAACTCTCTCTCTCTCCTTGTTAAGATGCTCTTAGTGTTAAGAGGCTTTTGGGAAACCCACTACAGATCAGTAAACATATCTGATGTGGTTTACATTTGTTGAAATACAACTCATATATTGTTTGGTTGTTCCCTTTTTATTAATATTGAGGATGATAATTGCTAGATGAGGGTCAAGATCCTGGACATTTTCCCTCAAGTTCCAACATATCAACTGCCAGTAAAATGAATGTTCTTCCAGCTTGCTGATCCAAGAACACAGCTGAGGATAAAGAAAAATGTAACCTTCTATGAATGAGAAACTATCTAGTTAATTCCAAAGTTATATGCATCTTAAATAATCCATCCATCCATCCATCCATCCATCCATCCATCCATCCATTATCTGTAACGGCTTATCCTGTTCTACAGGGTCACAGTCAAGCTGGAGCCTATCCCAGCTGACTACGGGCGAGAGGCAGGGTACACCCTGGACAAGTTATCACAGGGCTTAAATGAACCAAGGTCATAAAATACAAAATACAAATTGCACAAATAGCAGCTGAGGATCTCCAAAACCAGCAGATGAAAGCCATATTCTCATTAAACTCAGGGTAGGTTATCCATGTGGTGAAACACTTTCAGTCATCCAAAAGGCAGAAAATCAGTGACTGGACATCATCATTAGTAAACATAAAAGTACAAAGTGTGCCGTTACTGGTGTTCAGCAGAAGCCCTAATGGAACTTTTTCTGTTTCCAGCTTGACATCCATCCTGAAGCCAGATTTCCAGATTTTATGGAGCAAAAAGACAAAAATATGAGTTTTCCCAAAACAACTCTTTTTATTTTAAATAGGTCGGGTCATATTCTTCACTTTTGAAGTTTCTCAAATAAAGTGAAAAGATCTCTGTTAATAAGAAATAACATCAGATGCCAGCATGTCACCTACTAGGCTATGTGCTTTACTTTTTTTGTTTAATCAAGTTCCATATGCTAGAAAGAGTTTTATTTTTCTTATTCTTATTATAGATGATGGCAATGATTAGCAGAAGATTCAGATGATGATGATGATGATCAATGAGAAAGCCTTATTAAGGTCATGATTGTAATCTCTCCTGACAAGAGAAATAGAAAAAAAGATGAGGTACATGTTAGTCTCTAACTGCACAGAATATCTAGGAGGACCAAGATGTTTGGCCTACCTAGTAAACTGGAACTTGGTTTACATGTAATGAAAAACAAATACCTACTAATTCAATGTTATTCTGAAACGACTGTAAAAAGTGTGATTACTATAGAGAAGCACACGTGAATGAGATGATAAAATTGCCCATTATATATATTAACCTGGGGCGGCACGGTGGTGTAGTGGTTAGCGCTGTCGCCTCACAGCAAGAAGGTCCTGGGTTCGAGCCCCGGGGCCGGCGAGGGCCTTTCTGTGTGGAGTTTGCATGTTCTCCCCGTGTCCGCGTGGGTTTCCTCCGGGTGCTCCGGTTTCCCCCACAGTCCAAAGACATGCAGGTTAGGTTAACTGGTGACTCTAAATTGACCGTAGGTGTGAATGTGAGTGTGAATGGTTGTCTGTGTCAGCCCTGTGATGACCTGGCGACTTGTCCAGGGTGTACCCCGCCTTTCGCCCGTAGTCAGCTGGGATAGGCTCCAGCTTGCCTGCGACCCTGTAGAAGGATAAAGCGGCTAGAGATGATGAGATGAGATGAGATATATTAACCTGGGGCGGCACGGTGGTGTAGTGGTTAGCGCTGTCGCCTCACAGCAAGAAGGTCCTGGGTTCGAGCCCCGGGGCCGGCGAGGGCCTTTCTGTGCGGAGTTTGCATGTTCTCCCCGTGTCCGCGTGGGTTTCCTCCGGGTGCTCCGGTTTCCCCCACAGTCCAAAGACATGCAGGTTAGGTTAACTGGTGACTCTAAATTGAGCGTAGGTGTGAATGTGAGTGTGAATGGTTGTCTGTGTCTATATGTCAGCCTTGTGATGACCTGGAGACTTGTCCAGGGTGTACCCCGCCTTTCACCCGTAGTCAGCTAGGATAGGCTCCAGCTTGCCTGCTACCCTGTACAGGATAAGCAGCTACAGATCATGGATAGATGACTGGATGGACAACATTCAGTGTTGGGCCACCACAAGGCACCAGAACAGCTTCACTGTGCTTTGACACAGATACTGTAAGTGTCTAGAAGGGAACTGGAGCTTTCAGTGAACACCATTCTTCCAAAAGATATTCTCTCAGTTGGTGTTTTGATCCTGGTAATGGAAAGCACTGATGGAAAACACATCATTCCAGAATCTCCCATCGGTGTTCAGTTGGTTAACACCAAAGCATAAGAGTTACATTATGTGCTGTGCATGGGGGTGGAGTCATCCTGGAAGAGACCACGCCCATCAGGATTGAAATGTTTCTCCAGATGATGAAAGTGAGCAGTCAGAAGAACTTTGTATTGATTTGCAGTGATGCTTCCATCAAAAGGAAGAATTCAATCTAAACCATGCTAGCAAAGTCAATGCCCTTAAAGCATCAGAACATGTTGTGTTTCTCCAATCATTTATTTCAATCTTTTCTTTAAGTTGTTACCTGTCTGTAAATATATTGGTATATTAAAAATTGTAAAATAATAAGCTACACAGTACATGTGGCCATAGGGAAGTGCGACTGTGTTAATGACCAGCAAAATGTTAGGGTTGGTTCGGGCCCAAATGGGACGAGAAATGGAAGCCATCATCAAAGTTGAATTGGTCAACCAGGTTGGTGGATCTTATTTTTAACGTCCCTGCCCTGGTCAAGCTTTGGCTCTGGTCACTGCCTGATCAGAGCTATCGCTTAACAAAATATTTTATTGGGATATCCTGAACATACACACATCTCATACTCTTTTTCAACTGCCAAATGCACCTCCTAGAGAACACCTGCATCACATCACACAGTCAAGGATATCACTTTAAAATATTTCGAAATATATTCTCTCAATGTAGTTTGTCCTGTACATGGAAGTTCCAAGTTGTAGCATACAACTTTTCATGTACATGTGCATTGGGCAGATGTGCCATCAGTCTGCCCAATGCGACCAACCCAGTGTTTCTTTTTGTTTGTTTGTTTGTTTGTTTGTTTGTTTGTTTGTATGTTTCACTTGTCCTATTCCAGTTTTCTGCAAATCACCTCATGTATATCTACATTTAAGTTCTTGTCAAAAAGAATGTACACAAGTGTCACCACTGACACTGTGTGTATTCTTTTAAGAGGTTTGCAATGGATTGTCATTCTAGTCAAGTCTTTATGCAGTGTAGAATGAAATGAATTTTTAAGATATGCACTGTGATATGGCACTGTTCCATTGTACAATCAATATTCAAAATATATATATTTGGAGAAAGTTCTGCAGCAGTTCACCACAGTGAGTCCAGCTGTGTTGGACTGGCTGCTGTGACTGCATGTGAAATATCTGGCACTCTACCGGTCTCTGTGGATCACTTGGTTTTTTTTTTCTGTGTGTTTTTGCTTGAGTAATCTGCAGCCCTTCGGCCAGACCGCTCAAACAGATGTCATTTTAATCTAAAATGGCATTACCTCTTTTTTTGTTGTTTTTTTGTTTACTTTTCATGTGTTGCCGTCACTCCTCCTTCCCCAACAATGAACGTACTAACTTCAGACATGAAGTGTTGATCGTTGGGGTCCCGTCCGTGCACTTGCTACGTGTTCATTTAAATTGTACAATTAAAAAATAAATCGCTTTTTGCATTTACTTGATCTACTTCCTTTTTTTTCTCAGTGATACCTCCGTCGGATTTGAGATTTAAAATTTTAAATGAGCACACAGTAGAAATGACATGGAAGTTGCCCCCGTCAAGAATAGAGGGCTTCAGAATACACGTGTCATCAGATACAGGTGGGTAGTCTCAATTTATGAGCCTATATATCATTCATTACTCAGCTTTTACAGCTTTATGTTGAGTATGCATGCCCCTCACTCAACTATTATGAGTTTGTTACACTTTGCTTCCTTGTTGAAGAACTCTTAGAATTTATAAGGTGTCAGAAAATGCAGATCATTAATAAATAAGTGATAACAGCAATAGCACAAATGTCTATGCTAGTGATTGTTCAAACCCCAAAACTGCTAGAGAGTCAGTATTGGGACTTAAACAAAACCCTAACAGTTAGTACAACCTTTTATATGTTTATGTTATTTGTTCTGTCTTTCCTCACTGTAGATGAGCCTGTGAAAGAGTTTACACTTCCTGCCTATGCACGAAAGACCTCCATCAGAGACTTAACCACTGATGTAGATTATGAAGTAACAATATCTTCATATTCTGGATCACAAGAGAGTATACCACTCTCTGGTCAGATAACAAGTAAGTCATGTGCTGATTAACCATGCTGTCTTGGGTTCTTAACATTGCTTTAGAGGATGAATATTATTATTTTTCTTTCTTTAGTTCAATCAAGTGGGTCTGAAGGAGGTCCAAGAAGATCACAGGTTTCAGATTCACTCAGTAAGTAAACCTCACTGCCTGTTTTTCACTCATTCATTATCTCTCATCCCCTAGTGTGCTCATTATTTATTTATTTAGTTAGTTCATAAATGCCCCATTGTTTTTTACTTTATGAGTCCAGACAATATTTAGCTTGTTACTCCAGCATGAAAAAGTGAGGCAGTCTATGTGTGAGTCAGTGGGTGCCTATTCCTGTGCAGCTGTACGTGGCCCCTTGTGCCCAATCTGATTAAAACAAGGCCCTAAAAATGCTGAGAGAAGTGGAAAGCATTACAGCGGTTCACTTTACAAGAGCCTCATGGCCTCCTCCACCTTCAACAGAAGGCTAATGACTTTTTCTGCCTTAAGCACGGGTAGAGGAGTTCCCACGCCAGCCGATTCAGCAGCTTAATGTAGCTCAGAAGCACAGTGATTAAATGCTGGGGGAGCTTCCACATATATCTGATACTTTTAGATGGAATAGTTGACAGTGAAGTCAACAAAATTCAGGAATAAATAATTACTCTTTTACTTAATTAATGCACTGCATGGAAGTGATACATGCACTTTTCTATTCTGAGTGTCGATTGAAGTACAAAGAAGTAATGGATTTCCTGTAGTAGCCACGCAATCAGGGATGCATTGTAGTCCTGAAATGCTATTTGACACCATTATTTATCATCATTAACTAATGATGAAATAAATAATGGCAAATGTGATACCTTTATAGTGACACCTTTTAAACAATCTTTTCCAATTATTACATTTAAATATAGTCAGTATTGGATCAGTGTTAGGTTTCATCCAATATTCCCCAAATAACATGACAGAAATGTATCATGTTTATAAAGCCAGTGTGAGTTTGTAGAGAATTTTCTGTTTGGTCCTATAAACATTTCCCTTGCCTTTTTCCACCAGAATGCTCAGCCAGTGCAGTTGCAGATCTGGTCTTCCTGGTGGATGGTTCCTGGGGTGTTGGGCAGGAGAATTTTAAACATGTCCGCAGCTTCATGTCAGCCGTGGCCGGAGCTTTCAACATCGGAGAAGACAAGAGCAGAGTGGCTGTGGTTCAGTATAGCACAGATGCCAGGACTGAGTTCACTCTAAACCAGTACCTGAGACGCCCTGATCTGCTCCGCGCCATCAACAACCTGCCCTACAAAGGGGGAGACATCATGACAGGTGTTTAAGACACACACACACCACAACACACCACAACACATGCTCATAGTTACAGTATGCATGTGAGTTTAACTGACAGTTTTTATAGCTGTTGTTGGACTTGAAGGTTAAGTCAATGAGCTAGAAATGAAAAGTAACATGTTGATCTCCGTTTTATAAACTGACCTGGAATTTGAGAACTTATTGTAATATAGAACAAAAATGTTGTCTTTATCAAATGAGTATAGGTAATTTCTCACTAAATTGTTGACTGAGTGTAGTAGTACAGTGGTGCTTGAAAGTTTGTGAACCCTTTAGAATTTTCTATATTTCTGCATAAATATGACCTAAAACAACATCAGAATTTCACACAAGTCCTAAAAGTAGATAAAGAGAACCCAGTTAAACAAATGAGACAAAAATATTATACCTGGTCATTTATTTATTGAGGAAAATGATCCAAATATTACATATCTGTGAGTGGCAAAAGTATGTGAACCTCTAGGATTAGCAGTTAATTTGAAGGTGAAATTAGAGTCAGGTGTTTTCAATCAATGGGATGACAATCAGGTGTGAGTGGGCACCCTGTTTTATTTAAAGAACAGGGATCTATCAAAGTCTGATCTTCACAACACATGTCTGTGGAAGTGTATCATGGCACGAACAAAGGAGATTTCTGAGGATCTCAGAAAAAGCGTTGTTGATGCTCATCAGACTGGAAAAGGTTACAAAATCATCTCTAAAGAGTTTGGACTCCACCAATCCACAATCAGACAGATTGTGTACAAATGGAGGAAATTCAAGACAATTGTTACCCTCCCCAGGAGTGGTCGACCAACAAAGATCACTCCAAGAGCAAGGCGTGTAATAGTTGGCAAGGTCACAAAGGACCCCAGGGTAACTTCTAAGCAACTGAAGGCCTCTCTCACATTGGCTAATGTTAATGTTCATGAGTCCACCATCAGGAGAACACTGAACAACAATGGTGTGCATGGTAGGGTTGCAAGGAGAAAGCCACTGCTCTCCAAAAAGAACATTGCTGCTTTTTTGCAGTTTGCTAAAGATCACGTGGACAAGCCAGAAGGCTATTGGAAAAATGTTTTGTGGATGGATGAGACCAAAATAGAACTTTTTGGTTTAAATGAGAAGTGTTATGTTTGGAGAAAGGAAAACACTGCATTCCAGCATAAGAACCTTATCCCATCTGTGAAACATGGTGGTGGTAGTATCATGGTTTGGGCCTGTTTTGCTGCATCTGGGCCAGGACGGCTTGCCATCATTGATGGAACAATGAATTCTGAATTATACCAGCCAATTCTAAAGGAAAATGTCAGGACATCTGTCCATGAACTGAATCTCAAGAGAAGGTGGGTCATGCAGCAAGACAAAGACCCTAAGCACACAAGTCGTTCTACCAAAGAATGGCTAAAGAAGAATAAAGTTAATGTTTTGGAATGGCCAAGTCAAAGTCCTGACCTTAATCCAATGGAAATGTTGTGGAAGGACCTGAAGTGAGCAGTTCATGTGAGGAAACCCAGCAACATCCCAGAGTTGAAGCTGTTCTGTACGGAGGAATGGGCTAAAATTCCTCCAAGCCGGTGTGCAGGACTGATCAACAGTTACCGCAAACGTTTAGTTGCAGTTATTGCTGCACAAGGGGGTCACACCAGATACTGAAAGCAAAGGTTCACATACTTTTGCCACTCACAGATATGTAATATTGGATCTTTTGCCTCAATAAATAAATGACCAAGTATAATATTTTTGTCTCATTTGTTTAACTGGGTTCTCTTTATCTACTTTTAGGACTTGTGTGAAAATCTGATGATGTTTTAGGTCATATTTATGCAGAAATATAGAAAATTCTAAAGGGTTCACAAACTTTCAAGCACCATTATAAGTCAGACAAACTGGACTTCTTGCTTAAGCTATAGATGTTGCACTATTCATCCAAGAGGCTTTATCAGTTTTCAACACATCAAAACTAAATCTCCTTCTCCTCCTCCGTCTTCTTTCTTCTATTTATTTATTTTTTTAAATTAAGATTAATGCTTTCCAGTTGTCTGAGCTCCCAGTTGTCTTTAGTCCAGGGTAGGGATGTAATCAAATGCAAATAAATTATTTGGATTTGAATAGAGATATGAAATAGGTGCATAATGGAGATATGAACTAGGTGGTGCACTATTTTTTTTTTTAACTTCAAAGAAAGGACACTGGGAACCCATGGGGTGGAAAACAAATGTTGGGGTGAGTGGGACATTTTTATTTTCATGTGATGTGGCATGAGTATGAAGGACTGTGTTTTGAAACAGAACCAACTATCTTCAAAAATATATATGACATTATATCAAAACATCATTGGCAAGTACAAAAAATGAGTGAGTGTAATTAAAAATAACATTCCTAAACACCTCAGATTAGTTGAGCTCAATTATGAATTCCAGAGCCACGACATAGTGACAGTCCAGGCATTTCTACTTCTGTGTATTCTCCAGTGTTTCTATGGGGAGAGCAGGGAAACATTTAGCAGACAGGCTTATCCAGAGTGATATACAGCAAGGGGAGCAGAGAGGGTTAAGGGCCTTGCTCAAGGGCCCAACAGTTGTAGTTTTTCAGTGCTGGGGCTTGAACCCATCACCTTCAGATCAGTAACCCAGAGCCTTAGCAGTTGAGCCACCACTGCCCCAGTTATAAAATCCAGAATAACAGAGGTAGGGTTCATAAAACTGTGTAGGCCACACACCAATTTCAACTTAAATCCAAATACAGATATGAATATTTGGAGCACAAAACAGATTATAGATACAGATAGTGTCATTGTGTTACACCCCTAGCCCAGGGATATCCAATCTTATCTCCATTCCAACAAAGTCAGAGCCACACCTGAGTCTTCTTTCTACTTGCTTGAACTGAAAACCTAGCCAAAACTTGTGGATATGATGAAACACTGCTGCTATAGAAGCATCTCTCCTTCCTTTGTATGAGAGAGAAACAATTTGATCAACAAGAAACAGTATTTAGACTAACTAGTCAATAATGTATATTTTGAATTAGTCACTTTTGTCATCACTTTTGATCTATCAATTGTCACTGGTCACTTCTCTCTCATATATATAATATATGTATATATAAAACTGAAGTGTGTCTGAAAGGGTTAATGTGACAAGGCTTTACTTCACCAGATCTGGTCAGATCACACATTTTAGCCTCCGCGCATGCACGTACACACACACACACACACACACACACAGCATGCGTAGTATAAAAGTAAATCACTTTTCTTTTTATGCGGATGTCAAAAGATTCCCAGCCAAACCCTCGGGCGCTCCATGCCAAAATCCACTCACGAACCAGCAACGTGCCAGCAACCACAATTTTAATTCTTATTTCTGACAGTTCATAAATAAAGATATAGGATTGAATAGCGAGGTGCATTTCAAAGAGATTTTTTTGCAAGGTGAATGATTAGTTTTATTTTATTTTATTTGCTGGCATTGTACAGGTGATGCCTTGGACTACCTGCTGAACAATATTTTCACGGAAAATGCCGGCGCCAGAGAAGGATTCCCCAGAGTTGCTGTGGTCATCACAGGTGGACAATCACAAGACTCCATTGAGGACTATGCTAAAAAACTGAGAAAGAACGGCGTTGAGATCTTCACTCTGGGTATGTTGGAGTGTGAAGCTGTCTCTCAAACATGAAATGCTTTATTTTTTTGGTGTAATGTTTCAGAGCTGGGGCAGAGGGATTGCTGCCCTTTCCATATTCATATTTCACTCAGTCTGCAGCGAATGGTGGAAAAAAAGCCCCTTGAGGAGTCAAAGTCTAATCAGATGGGTTTTGCAGACACTGCCTTTGGCACTATCGTAGTTTCCTACTCGTAGGGGAAAAATAAGTTGCTTTTAAATGTTTTCCACTGACCTGACCTCCAACTCCTTATTTCAAAAGGCTCACGGTTAATCCAGCTGGATTGCTTTAAAAGTGGGGACCCGATAAGTGGCTGCTGCTTTTCACATGCTTATAGTGAATGTTCACTATAAACATGCTCACTAGTGTGAGGCATTCTTAAAGAATGAATATTGGATGCTTTTGGTTGTTTTCACATGTAGCTATCACATTTAGGAGACATTTGGGATTTGAAGGTGTTGACTTTTAAACAGAACTGAGTTAGTCTTCAGCAAGATTTCAGATCAAGTGCAGTTCTATGGATGTTAACACATTTTTTTTTATTTTCTCTGCAAATCAGGCATCAATGAGGCAGATGAAGAACAGCTGAAACAAATGGCATCCACTCCATATAGCACTCATGTGTATACCGTCTCTAGCTTTGAGCTGATCCAGACCGTACAGAAGGACCTCATTACACACGTGTGCTTTGGAGTCGAGGACCAGATGAGCTCACTGGCTAGTGGCGAGGAAGGTAAAATAAAAAAAAAAATAAATAAATAAATAAACAACAACCAAAGTGCATAAGCTCATGTTACCATATATTTTAATATATAGTATATACAGTACATGTCCCATTAAACTGGCCTGAATTCAGTACTTAGAATGACACATGCTACAACAAGCATATCAAATCTGTCTTTTTGTTGCACTAACATATAAAAACATTCACTTTAGCATTACAAGTGGTTTCAATACCAGTGTATGGTGAAGGCTGTTCTAGCTAAACATTTCATGCTTCTTATCTAAAGGACATTTATGATATGCAGCTTAGTGCATGCACATTATTTACAGACTCCTGAATGGATCCTTGCATTTTGTTGTAGTGGTCGAACCTGCCTCGTACCTGCAGGTCAAGGAGGTGGCATCCAAATCAATGAGGCTGACATGGGGTGCCTCTCTGGGTGAAGTAACTGGCTATAAGATACAGCTGGTACCGCTGACTGAGGGAAGCAAGCGGCAGGAGCTTTACGTCAGTTCCACTCAGACCAGTGTGAACGTCAGGGACCTTTCTCCAGACACTGAGTATGAAATCAGCTTATTCGCCCTGAGAGGACTAACGCCCAGTGAACCAGTCACTGCCACGCAGAAGACCGAACCTCTCAAAATATCACTGGGTAAATAGGAATATGCAGCAACAATCAATTTAGCATGAGCTAACTACTATGGTCTGTTTGAGTCCAAGTGACCCATTCTAAATCTTTTCTAAATGAAGATTTAATGACCTCTTAAAAATGTTATGGTTTATCATCTGCAGGCTGAGCATCTGAGGCTTAGGCTTCATTAATATGTTTATATTGCTAATAATTAAAATGAAAATAAGATGTACTGGGTATTGGTCAAGATGTTCCAACCAAAATGCCATTAATTCACAAAATCAATCATAATGTTTTCCTTCTAGAGTGTTCCCTTGGAGTGGATGTTCAGGCTGATGTTGTCCTTCTGGTTGATGGATCATACAGTATAGGGTTGGCCAACTTTGCAAAAGTGAGAGCTTTTCTGGAGTACCTGGTCAAGTCCTTTGACATCGGTCCACACAAGGTCCAGATCAGTCTTGTGCAGTACAGCAGGGATCCACACACCGAGTTTTACCTGAACACACACCACAATCTGGATGCGGTGATTAAAGCAGTGAGAACCTTTCCATACAGAGGAGGTTCCACTAACACTGGCAAAGCCATGACCTACGTGAGACAGAAGATTTTTGTTTCCAACCGAGGAGCTCGCGACAATGTACCTCGCGTGACAATCCTCATCACGGATGGCAAGTCTTCAGATGCCTTTAAAGATCCAGCCACAATGTTGAGGAACAGTGATGTGGAGATCTTTGCTGTTGGGGTGAAAGATGCTGTGAGATCAGAGCTGGAAGCCATTGCAAATTCTCCTGCTGAAACGCATGTGTACACTGTGGAAGATTTCGACGCCTTCGAGAGGATCTCCAAAGAACTGACACAGTCCATTTGCCTGAGAATTGCGCAAGAACTTCTGAAGATCAAGCAGAGAGGTGAGTAAAGCTTTTGACTTCACAATGGTCACTTCATAAATAAAATAATTGAAGTCTGTGGCTAAACCCTGGAGGGATATTTTAGTCTGGTGTGGTGGTTTTAGTGTGGTGATTGTAGATGTTCCCCTTGACATGCTTACAAAAAGATCCTTGAGGACCCCATCAAAGATGTTAGGCGAGATAGATAGCCATCTGGTGTTTGTGGATATGCTAACTATTGCAATCAAAGCCTTTTTGTGTAACTCCAGAAAATACATGTGTAAGTGATGTAATGAAGCACATGGGTGATTTCAGCTAGTGGAAGTATGTCTGTGAAATTTGAACGTTCCACCATGTTCCTTACACCCACCAATTATTAAATTTTCACAGAACTGACAAACATTAGTATTTTTGTTTTTTCAAATAACAGTTTATTTTTTCAGATGTTTTATGATTGATATGAATCATTATCATATAATTCATAAGAATTTTCATTTTATAATCACATGACTTCAGTTATATTTTGCTGTCCAAAACTAACATACTGTATGTAACTATGGATGTGAGCTGACTGCTGAAATTACTCTTGTAATGTAATTTTAAACTCAAATTAACAGCAGCAGAACTAATTTACTCACATGCTTCCAATTATAATAAGGATTTCAAAATGAGTCTCATTTACCTTTTTAATGTTTTTGATCTGATGAACACGTGGCTCACATATGCAAAGACAAATGGTTACAGTTTATTGTGTAAAAGCTCAGCCACAATGTCTGCACTACAAACCCCAAATGTATTTCTGCATGCCTGCATATTGTAAATGTTTGGCACATGTTGTATAATTGTTATATAGTGGATAATAATGGAATAAGTTGAGTAAAGGTTAGGTTAGGATGATGAACACAATTGAATGAGCTTTCATTTTATGAATTGTGATCATGTTGCAGGTTTGATATCACCCAAGTCCCTGAGCTTTTCTGAAATAAGCTCCAGAAGTTTCCGGGCCACGTGGACTAGCGATGCTACAGATGTCGAGTCCTACCTAGTCAAATATAAACCTGCTGATTATCCTGATGCGGATTATGTGTCCGTCTCAGTACCAGGAGACACCACCACTGCTATGCTGGTCCACCTCACTCCCCTCACCAAGTATAAGGTCAACATCTTTGCTCAGTATGAGAAAGGAGACAGTTTACCTCTCACTGACTTTGAGACTACACTGGAGGGTCAGTTTCTTTCTTTCTTTTTTTTTTAAACTTGTCTTTAGAATAGATCAGACTAACAGACTACCTTCCAGCTAATTTTGCTCTTATTAATATTATATGCTGAAATATATTCTGGAATAAATTCCACCACCAAATAGGTGTCAACATTTAATACAAAAAATTATTATTATTATTATTATTATATTGGGCGGCATGGTGGTGTAGTGGTTAGCGCTGTCGCCTCACAGCAAGAAGGTCCTGGGTTCGAGCCCCAGGGCCGGCGAGGGCCTTTCTGTGTGGAGTTTGCATGTTCTCCCCGTGTCCGCGTGGGTTTCCTCCGGGTGCTCCGGTTTCCCCCACAGTCCAAAGACATGCAGGTTAGGTTAACTGGTGACTCTAAATTGACCATAGGTGTGAATGGTTGTCTGTGTCTATGTGTCAGCCCTGTGATGACCTGGCGACTTGTCCAGGGTGTACCCCGCCTTTCGCCCGTAGTCAGCTGGGATAGGCTCCAGCTTGCCTGCGACCCTGTAGAAGGATAAAGCGGCTAGAGGTAATGAGATGAGATGAGATTATTATATTGACTAATGCTAAGTTGCTGCTAATAATTAAAGAATTCATTGTTCAAAACTGATCCAAATCCATGTTTTTAGCCATTTGTGAAATCTGTGCATAAAACTAAATCCTATTTGAATGTCCTCTTTACACGTTTGAAAAAAAATTAATTTAAAAATATTTTAATCATGATCACAAAATGGTAATATATAAATTCCAATGCTAAGGCTACGGTCACACTACAGCTCACAATACTTTGTGATGTGTTATTGATGAAAATGAGGCATTTGGTGGCGATGCTTCCCCAAGCTTTGGGAAGTATTCCCAAACCCACCTGTGAGTATTCACTGCTTAGTTTGCCGACAAAAACATCGCCACCTGAAATTTTTTTGCAACATTTTTGGCCACTCACAAGGCAGACACACACCAAAAAACAACTTGTGAAGCTTGGAGAAAATTTGTTGAACATCACATGATTGGTGGTGACGCTACCAATTTTTCATCACCAACTATTTGCAAATCCATTGCAAGCTGTAGTGTGACCAGGGCCGAAGACATGTCTGCTTCAATACACAGAGTTACAACACACCATGTGTTATTGTCTGTCAAGCAAGAATGATTAGTTGTAAAACACTGATGAGTTATAAAGACTGCCTTTTTTGCTGCAGAGCAAGGAACCGTACGTAACCTCCGTGTTTCGGAGGAGACCACCAACAGTTTCCGTGTCTCATGGGCACCAGCTCCAGGAGCTGTGGTGAGATACAGGTTGACCTATATTCCAGTCAGAGGTGACAGCGCCATGATGGAGGCCTTTACACAGGGCCCTGAGACCAGTATCATCCTCCAACAGCTCCTCCCACTCACTACATACAGAGTGAATGTGGCAGCTGAGTACTCGTCAGGCACTGGGCAGCAAAGGCAAATTGATGGTACAACTGAAGAGGGTGAGTTTCAATAACAAAGAGGCACATAGAATGTTTATGATGCATATTTTCCCTCCACTCATCTCATCTCATCTCATTATCTCTAGCCGCTTTATCCTTCTACAGGGTCGCAGGCAAGCTGGAGCCTATCCCAGCTGACTACGGGCGAAAGGCGGGGTACACCCTGGACAAGTCGCCAGGTCATCACAGGGCTGACACATAGACACAGACAACCATTCACACCTACGGTCAATTTAGAGTCACCAGTTAACCTAACCTGCATGTCTTTGGACTGTGGGGGAAACCGGAGCACCCGGAGGAAACCCACGCGGACACGGGGAGAACATGCAAACTCCACACAGAAAGGCCCTCGCCGGCCACGGGGCTCGAACCCAGGACCTTTTTGCTGTGAGGCGACAGCGCTAACCACTACACCACCGTGCCGCCTCCCTCCACTCATTTTATTCTAATAATATTTGACATCCTGCCATTTAGAAAATTCCAACCCCACACGTTATTAAGCTTTCAGGATGGAAAATGGTAATCTCAGGCAGCAGGGCTTTCCCTGTGGAAATTTGCACAGTGAGACTCAGCACACACGAGCGCGTGCACACACACACACACACACACACACACACACACACACACACATTTCTGTTTGCTCAGTGGGAGGTTATAGGTGATGGAACGTTACCCAGGAGATGAGACTGCTTGCTAACGCAACAACCATCTATTAGGGGAGGCTGATGGAAATAAACAAACTGATTTCCATTTGCCAAAGCAGTGGCATTCCAGACACTTGTTATCGTTGCTCAATATGGTTAGCGCCTTTGTATGTTCCAGCTGCTCCTATCTGGCTGCTCTGAAAAATGCTCTGTGATATGTCTGTTATGGCAGAAGGCAAATCTTATGCAATAAAATTTTCTCCAACTCACATTTCATAATGTGCAAATTTTCTCCCAACTGTGTATGGGATAAAACTGTCTTTCTTACTGCTTCATTTTGTCATGAATAAACAAGTAAAAAATGTTTTAGGGAGACTTTTAGGAAGGCATTTTAGGTAGAAGAAGGGAGATGAAGAAGAGTACTTTCCACTGACAAAAAGACAGGAGACTGAACTGGAGGTAGCAGAGTTGAAGATGTTTTCATGGGGAGTAACAAAATTGGACAGGATTAGAAATGAGTATATTAGAGGGACAGTACATGTAGAACGGCTTGGAGACAAAGTGAGAGGGGTGAGATTGAGATGGTTTGGACATGTACATAGGAGAGATCCAGGGTATATTGGGAAAAGAATGCTGGAGATGGAGATGCCAGGTAGAAGGAAAAGAGGAAGAGCAAAGATGAGATTTATGGATATGGTGAAGGAGGACATGAGGACGGTTGGTGTGACAGAAGAAGATACGAAGGACAGGAGGAGATGGAGGGACATTATCCGCTGTGGCGACCCCTAATGAGAACAGCAGGAAGAAGAAGAAGAAGAAGAAGATACAGCTAAAAGTATTTTCTTCCCAGTAGAGACCTACATTGTCCATCCGTCTTTTACTTGTCTTTAGCTCCAGAACTGACAGGATTCACATAGTTCAATAGCTATATCATGCTTTTGGCATTGAGAACCTAATATCTGATTCAAACTGTAATTGCTATTAATGCTAGCTTTGTAGATTCCCCAGCCTGGCCTTTGTCCCTAACCACTTGCTTTGCTTATGCTTCTATAGAGCTAGGTTCTCCACGGAACTTGCGGGTTTTTGATGAGGACATATCATCATTACAATTGGAATGGGAGCCGGCGCCAGGTCGGGTGCAGCAGTATATGGTGTCCTATCAACCAACTGAGGGTGGAGAGACAAAAGAATTATCAGTAGAGGAAACATCCACCAAGCTCAAAAACCTGCAGTCTGGCACCAAGTATCAGATTTCTGTCCGAGCTTATTACTCCTCTGGTGTTGGCCAGCCCCTGGAGGGCACTGGCACCACTCTTGATGGTGAGTAGATAATCTTACTATCCCTGAATGTGTGCCTTTTCTTTGTGTAAGTGACAGGTTAGCTAACCAAACACGTCATATGTCATTAACATATAGTAGGGTCCATAAGTATTCTTGCAATCTGCATCACATTTTGCACTGTATAATTGTCATAAAGTGAACTGGTCCAGTATGTCCATCCCAGTGACTTAGTTTGGGTCACTTGCCTTCAGAATAGCCTGGGTGTTACGTATTGTATGTTTTTTTTTTTAAAGTGCTGCTTATTGGACAGGTTTCAAGGGGCTCAGGTCAGTTTCCAGGCAATGACTTTATGTAAAATGAGAATAGGTTGAGCACAGCCATTTGGAGGTGTTGGAGGCCAAACAACTGTCCTTGGAGATGAGGGTCTGGGGTGATCAGAAAAATATAGTTCCGGCATCTGCTCAATATATTAACCAGAGGCAAACTCTACTTGGGAAGAAGTGAACCAAGGCTTTGAGGAATTGGGGTATTGAGTTCAGTTTCTAAGTTGAAATTCTCTAAGCTTGGAGGACTGTATATGGAGATGAGATGAAAAATTTCCTGTTTCTCTTCTGCCTAAGATTATATTAGATTAGATAGAACTTTATTGATCCCTTTGGGAGGGTTCCCTCAGGGAAATTTAAATTCCAGTAGTATCATTATAGGATAAACAGAGAATAGAATAGAAAAAAGAGAGAACTTCTAGATACTGTAAATTAAATCGTTAGAAAACTTCTAGATAAATAAATTATTTACATATACAACTATGTTAAAAAGATATGAAAAAAAGTCCAGCAGGAGAGGTATTGCACATTTGTATTGCACATTGTCCAGTATTGCTTTTTTGTCAGGCTAGGCTACTGCTCCTTCCCGTCCTCTGTCCTCCTGTTACCCCTCCTCCCCCCAAAGAGGAGTTGTACAGTGTTCTGTGTAAGATACAGTTAAAGAGCAGCAGCCAGATTTTGCACATCAGCTAATTCATCTCATTTCATTATCTGTAGCCGCTTTATCCTGTTCTACAGGGTCGCAGGCAAGCTGGATCCTATCCCAGCTGACTACGGGTGAAAGGCGGGGTTCACCCTGGACAAGTCTCCAGGTCATCACAGGGCTGACACATAGACACAGACAACCATTCACACTCACATTCACACCTACGCTCAATTTAGAGTCACCAGTTAACCTAACCTGCATGTCTTTGGACTGTGGGGGAAACCGGAGCACCCGGAGGAAACCCACACGGACACGGGGAGAACATGCAAACTCCGCACAGAAAGGCCCTCGCCGGCCACGGGGCTCGAACCCGGACCTTCTTGCTGTGAGGCGACAGCGCTAACCACTACACCACCGTGCCACCCCAGCTAATTCATATTATTTGAAAATTGGAGGGTCTACTTATAAATTTTAATGACTGTTAGAGGGTCTTCCCAAAAACATAAAGGTGGAAAAAGATTCAGTTCAATGCCTTACCACATTGTCTTAAAACTGCATATGCATGAATTTTAAGAGTCAAAGTCACTTGACAGACATCTATATAATAAGCGGCAGAATTTGTTTGTTTGTTTGTCTTGAGCTAACATTGCCATTTCTCGATGGATTTTCACCAAATTTGGCAAGTAGGTCCGGGGATAACCCAGAATTTTGCAGATATAAACAAAATTCATGTACAGGCCCCAGGGAGGTCCCTGGGGGGCACAACATCCACCCACCCCTTCCCTCAATGCCATTCACATTATGTTTACTAACACAAAATCTCGACAGATCTTCACTAAACTTGGCATGTAGGCACAGGAGATAGCCACAATTTGGCAGAACTCAGAAATTCCATATTTGGGCCCTAGGGGATCCCTGTTGGGCCCCTGGGTGGTGGATGTTTGGATTTTTGTTTGTCTTGGGTTAACATCACCATTTCTCAATGGATCTTCACCAAATTTGACATGGAAGTCTGGGGGCAACCCAGAATTTTGCAAAACCCGGGCAACACCGGGTAACCTGCTAGTGTGTGTGTGTGTGTATATATATATATATATATATGCGGCATAGTGGTGTAGTGGTTAGCGCTGTCGCCTCACAGCAAGAAGGTCCGGGTTCGAGCCCCGTGGCCGGCGAGGGCCTTTCTATGTGGAGTTTGTATGTTCTCCCCGTGTCTGCGTGGGTTTCCTCCAGGTGCTCCGGTTTCCCCCACAGTCCAAAGACATGCAGGTTAGGTTAACTGGTGACTCTAAATTGACTGTGAATGTGAATGGTTGTCTGTGTCTATGTGTCAGCCCTGTGATGACCTGGAGACTTGTCCAGGGTGTACCCCGCCTTTCACCTGTAGTCAGCTGGGATAGGCTCCAGCTTGCCTGCGACCCTGTAGAACAGGATAAAGCAGCTAGAGATAATGAGATGAGATGAGATATATATGCATACCCAGCAACCAACTTCCCCTTTCCATTCAGGGTTGGTTAGAGCATTAGGAGGCTGATTGAAAGCAGAATGACATCCAAAACTGAGAACTTGCACTATTACCCTTGCTTGCGCTGCACCCATGACTGAACTCTGGCTTGGGTGGAGCTGGAATTTGGTCTGGCTAGGAGAGCATTGTATGGTTGGTGATAGTAGTGGTAGCTAGAGGGATGGGTTATGGTTATGAAACACTTTCTCCTGCTGTGTTGGACCTTGTGTGGACTTGCTTGGAATGCAGCAGTTCTGTCCTCAAACTTTGGCTGATGTGTCCATTTCTGATGTAATTCGACAGTCTGAGTTTCTTCCTTCCTTTGGTTTTTTGAGCCATATGGAAGGGATTTGACCAATTCAGCAAGTAAAGCCATTTGATTATGATATATTGTGATGTTACTTCTTCCGTTCATCCATTGACAAATAGAGAAAATTTCAATGCTGAACTGACAGAGCTGTGATCTCACAGCTGCTTACATAATCCACATAACATGCAGCTGCTGGAACTAAGATCAAGTAAGACTTTGTTATAGAGAGGGTTTCATGGATAACTTCTGTCAGTGAAGAAAGAAATGAAGGCTCCAGCATATTCCAGCATTTTCTAGCTATGTGGATAATAGTGGCTATTTAAGTGAGATGTTCTGTGCCTTCCTGCATCCAAGAGCTCTGACCTCATAGCACATAGCTTGCACAATCCAATAAACATGAATTTGCTGGAACAGAAATGTAGTAGAAGGGCCATAGGAGCAGTGTTTGTTGTTTTAAAGATGTTTGCCTGCCTAACTTCCAAACGTGGATAAAGAAATGGTGTCACCAACCTATTTCAGCATTCCAGTTACTTAGGAATGTTTAGCAATCCTGTAATCAAAAGACAAGCTCTAACCAATGTAGAGACATTTTCTCTCCTAATTTCCAGTAATGGAGATAGAAAACAGAGGCTTGAACATACTGAACATCCTGAATGTCCTAGATAGTTGGAAAGCAATGAAGTTTAAGCTGGATGTTAATCATCCTCTGGCTTGTTCCATCCAAGAGCTGTGGTTTCATAGATCACATGTCAAATCCAATAAACACAAATGTAGTGCAACTGGGCACTAAAAAGCTTGAAAAGATGTTTTACTGCCTAACTTCCAGACACAAAAGTAATCCAAAAACAAGAGTAATCCATAGCTACTTAGAGAACAATGAGTGCATTGAATTTCGGTTCCTTACTCCCGCCATAACTTGGGATCATCTTTTCATCTTCATCTTTAACTTCTAGATGTAAACAAGGAGGTGCTGAAATATTCCAGCAATCCCTATGTACTTAGAAAACAATGTGAGTTTAATGCCACTTTTTAGCACCTTTTTTTACCTTCCTCCATCCAAGTGTTGTGATTTCACAGATATTTGATCAATCCAGTAAGCATGAAACTTCTGGAACCTA
Organism: Neoarius graeffei; assembly: GCF_027579695.1. Taxonomy (NCBI): domain Eukaryota; kingdom Metazoa; phylum Chordata; class Actinopteri; order Siluriformes; family Ariidae; genus Neoarius; species Neoarius graeffei. Next base: position 120,678,637 of record NC_083571.1, on the reverse strand, counting down.
GTAAAAGGGCAAGTGAAAATAAGTTTATTCAGAATTCTCTAGGTTTAACTTCCAAAAGTGGTGAAAGAAATGAAGGCTCCAACATATTCCAGGACTCCACTGCTAATTAGAAAATAATGACTGTGTTAGCAGTGCTTTGACCTTCACTACTTTCTTCTATCCAAGAATTGCAATCTTTTCAAGACATTTTAATGCCTAACTTCCAGACGCGGGGAAAGAAACAGAGGCTTTGACATATTCCAGGACTCCTGAGTTTTTTGTATAATAGTAGGAGGATTTTGACCTTTGCTAGGGCATGGCACTCACTGGTGGGGCGTGAACAGGCTTGTCAACAGCAGCAGGCCACATGGGGGATTTATAGGCTGCAAGGGTGTGCTGAGAGGCCACCAATCTTGGAATTCATTTGAGCTGTATTTCTTAACTACTTGCCCTGTGGAAAGTTTTTTCTTTGTGGTGGGCAGAAACTGTAGCCTTACTTTGATAAATTGGGGAAATCACGGCCAAAATGCACAGCAGACTAAGATGCTCATGAAGTCAGTTCAGTATTCCAAGTTTAAAAACAGTCAAGTCAAGTTTGTTTGTATCGCGCTTTTAACAATAGACATTGTCCCAAAGCAGCTTTACAGAATCTGAATGACCCAAGACATGAGCCAATTTTATCCCTAATCTATCCCCAATGAGCAAGCCTGTGGCGACGGAAACAGAAAAAAATAAAGCAGCTGCTTAAGTAAAGAGGAATGAATTTCAAAGGAAATAAATAAAAATCATGGTGTGATCTGTAATGCTTGGTGTTTTTTCAATCTTCAATTGTCCAGTTTTGGTGAACCTGTGCCCACTGTAGCCTTAGAATCTGTTGACAAGAGTGAAAGCCTATGTTTACCTCAAGTTTCAATGCGTTGTGCTTTCTGGTTTGCTTTTCTGCTCACCACAATTGTTGAGTGTTTATACGACTTACCGTTGCATTCCTGTACGCACTCATTGGCCACTTTCCTCTGATTTCTCATATCAACATGACGTGTCTATCCACAGAACTTCTGCTCACTGAACTGCTGTTCAGCATTCTGTATTATGTGTGAAAACCCCAGGAGATCAGCAGTTTTTGAAACACAAACATTGCATTTGAAAGTAACATTGTAGATCCTTTTGGACATGGACGTCACTAGGATTGAGAGATGGGCGGGGCTTAGCCCCAGGAGTGTGTTCAGTAATGGGCGTGTGCGCCAAAATTTTTTTTATTGCTCCTACATTGGCTTCGTCAATTATTCATTATTTGAAGAACATTTATCAGAATCTGTTATTTGGATCACTTTCTTTTTCTACCCTGCTATTTCTCTCCTAAGTCTTCAGGATATATTCTTTATATTAACAAAATAAGTCTAAATCAGTTCATTAGAGGCTGGGGCTATGTTTATGAAGAAAGATGTTTGCAAATATCTCCATCAATGCATTTGGTAAAAATTAATTAGGTTATATTCCAAATAAAGCTATTTATTTCAGTCTAATGCACTGAACAGGAGACAACATAATGGTGTGGTGCTTTATTTAATTAGTTTAGTTACAACTAGCTTCATTCAAAATCCTAGTGAAATCTGACAATACAGACAAATATGAATGTTTCTCAAACATTTATTCTGCCAAATGAGAATACCGTATACCTTAACCCTTTGGGGGACACTTAGTTTTCAGAGCAGATATCAAACAAATAAATAAGCTTAAACTGATAGTGAAGTGTGGCGGCACAGTGGTGTAGTGGTTAGCACTGTCGCCTCACAGCAAGAAGGTCCTGGGTTCGAGCCCCGTGGCCGACGAGGGCCTTTCTGTGTGGAGTTTGCATGTTCTCCCCGTGTCCGCATGGGTTTCCTCCGGGTGCTCCGGTTTCCCCCACAGTCCAAAGACATGCAGGTTAGGTTAACTGGTGACTCTAAATTGAGCGTAGGTGTGAATGTGAATGGTTGTCTGTGTCTATGTGTCAGCCCTGTGATGACCTGGTGACTTGTCCAGGGTGTACCCCGCCTTTCGCCCGTAGTCAGCTGGGATAGGATCCAGCTCGCCTGCCACCCTGCAGAACAGGATAAAGTGGCTAGAGATAATGAGATGAGATGATAGTGAAGTTTAGAAAGAAAATTTGCTCACCATTTCTGTCCTATCTCAAAAACAGCTTTCATTATTTAAGTGCTAGCTAGAGCTACTTTACGAGATGGGCTAAAACACAAAGAAAAAAACTAAGGTCTTACTTGGTCTTATTTACTTTAACTCAAGGAAAGCGTTGTGGGCTACTATGTTGTGGCCAAATAGGCTACCTCGTTCAATTAGTGGCCTAGATCAAACTGTAGCTAAACCGTCTCAAAACGATGGATTGGTTGAACTCGGCCCTGTTTTCTCTGTTGACATTTACTGACCTCGATCACACAGACCTCTTCAGCATCAGCTCCCTTGTCACTCTCCTGTTCCTCACTCACTCTCTTAAAAAATCGTCATATATCCATCTAGCCAATGAATTGAAAGGACACATTAAATCTTCTCTTGCCATAACTACTGCTACTAATGGCATTTAGTTTTCACTCGCAATAGTTGAAGAACATACCAATACACAGATGGGACAGAATATAGAAAGCTGTCAAGTTTAACTGTTCACGCTAATATATTTCCATAAAGTTCAATTTAGCTGCCATAATGTTAAAAGGGACAAGTAGCCTACAACATCACATTTTCTTCCCCTTAGATAAACGTAGGTAATGTTAAGCAATTAACAATGACTGACATCAACTTCCAATCTCTTGTTCACTGTATCATTCACTGCGAATTAAGTCCTCTTCTTCTCTTAACAACTCTGCCGGCCTCAGGAACTTAATGTTACAGCAAGTAGGCCTAATAACATACAGCTCCCGCCTGAACCACGCATGCCCGCCTACTTGGCTATGCTGGGAAACATAACGATAATTTTATTCGTGTCGTAGCTAGAATCTGTCCCTCTGAGTTACATGTTGGTCCTGGGATTGAGATGCTGGCCTCTTCTGCCCCTCGGACCTGCTTGATCCATCCTGGTGCCCTGTGTCTGGTCGGAGTTTTACCGCACCGCTCCTGTGAAGGACGGCCCCATGAGGACAGTTGAGGGTTATACCTGGAAGATGCTCTGGACTCTTACAGTAATGCTTTTATGGCTGAGGACTACAGTTGTCTTGCTAACTTTAGGACTGCAGTTATCATGAACAGTTTTGCACTCAAGTTTCCATCAATGAAGAGTTATAACATCAACGAAACTGTCCTCATGTTAAAACTGTTAATGTTATAGTCAGGCTGTCTGTTGTTGCCCAAATGAGGATGGGTTCCCTTTTGAGTCTGGTTCCTCTCGAGGTTTCTTCCTCATGTCATCTGAGGGAGTTTTTCCTTGCCACCGTCGCCACAGGCTTGCTCATTGGGGATAAAATTAGCTCATGTTTTAAGTCATTCAAATTCTGTAAAGCTGCTTTGCGACAATGTTTATTGTTAAAAGCGCTATACAAATAAACTTGACTTGACGACATATTATTGTTTGACTCATTTTCTTGCTGGTTTGGGTTATGTGCAAGTCTGCACTATTTTATATATATATATATATATATATATATAAAACACTATGACATGGATACCACCCCCCCGCCGGGGGTGAGAAGGAGAGACACTGCCAACTCAAAACCCATTGCCCAAGTCAACATCAAGTGCGGCATATACCAAGGAGATGCGCTGTCACCACTGCTGTTCTGCATAGGCCTGAACCCCCTCAGTCAGATCATCACGAAGAGCGGCTACGGGTACCGATTCCGTAGTGGGGCAACAATCAGCCACCTGCTCTACATGGATGACATCAAGCTGTATGCCAGGAACGAGCGAGAAATAGACTCGCTGATCCACACCACCCGGATCTACAGCGATGACATAGGGATGTCATTCGGATTGGACAAGTGTGGCCGGATGGTCTCAAAGAGAGGCAAGATGATCCGGACTGAAGGGATTGACCTACCAGAGGGCAACATAGGTGATATCCAAGACAGCTACAAGTACCTTGGCATCCCACAGGCTAATGGAAACCATGAAGAGGCCACAAGGAAGTCAACCACAGCCAAATACCTCCAGAGAGTAAGGCAGGTCCTGAAAAGTCAGCTGAATGGTAAAAACAAGGTCCGAGCCATCAACATGTACGCACTACCAGTCATCAGATACCCCACTGGTATCATAAACTGGCCAAAGGAGGAGATAGAAGCCACAGATATCAAGACTAGAAAGCTCCTCACCATGCATGGAGGGTTCCACCCCAAGTCCAGCACCCTGAGACTATACACTAAGCAGAAAGAGGGAGGCCGAGGGCTAGTGAGCGTCAAGACCACGGTCCAGGATGAAACATCGAAAATCCGAGAATACATCAGAAAGATGGCCCCAAAGGATGAACTGCTAAGTGAATGTCTCAGGCAGCAGAACCCTGAAGAGAGTGCAGAGGAGGAGGAGGAACAGACAACCTGGAGAGACAAACCCCTACATGGCATGTACCACCGTCAGATAGAGGAAGTGGCTGATATCAAGAAATCCTACCAGTGGCTGGATAATGCAGGACTGACAGACAGCACAGAGGCACTAATCATGGCAGCACAAGAACAGGCCATAAGCACAAGAGCCATAGAGGCCAGGATCTACCAGAGTAGATCAGACCCAAGATGCAGACTGTGCAAAGAAGCCCCTGAAACAGTCCAGCACATAGTAGCAGGGTGTAAGATGCTAGCTAGATCAGCGTACATGGAGAGGCACAACCAAGTGGCTGGGATAGTATACAGGAACATCTGCAACCAGTATGGAATAGAAATACCCAAGTCCCAATGGGCCATACCACAGAAGGTGGCTGAGAACAACAGGGCCAAGATTCTGTGGGACTTCAGCTTCCAGACTGACAAACAGATCCTGGCTAACCAACCGGACATAGTGGTGGTGGACAAAGAGCAGAAGAGGGTGGTGGTGATAGATGTGGCGATCCCAGCTGACGCCAACATCAGGAAGAAGGAACATGAGAAACTTGAGAAGTATCAAGGGTTGAAAGAGCAGCTGGAACGGATGTGGAAGGTCAAGGGTTGCGTGGTCCCCGTGGTAGTGGGGGCACTTGGGGCAGTAACCCCCAAACTGGGAGAGTGGCTCCAGCAAATCCCAGGAACAACATCTGAAGCCTCAGTCCAGAAGAGCGCAGTCCTAGGAACATCGAAGATACTGCGCAGAACCCTCAAACTCCCAGGCCTCTGGTAGAGGACCCGAGCTTGAGGATGACATGGATACCACCCCCCCGCCGGGGGTGAGAAGGAGAGACACTAGGCGGCACGGTGGTGTAGTGGTTAGCGCTGTCGCCTCACAGCAAGAAGGTCCTGGGTTCGAGCCCCGGGGCCGGTGAGGGCCTTTCTGTGTGGAGTTTGCATGTTCTCCCCGTGTCCGTGTGGGTTTCCTCTGGGTGCTCCGGTTTCCCCCACAGTCCAAAGACATGCAGGTTAGGTTAACTGGTGACTCTAAATTGAGCGTAGGTGTGAATGTGAGTGTGAATGGTTGTCTGTGTCTATGTGTCAGCCCTGTGATGACCTGGCGACTTGTCCAGGGTGTACCCCGCCTTTCGCCCGTAGTCAGCTGGGATAGGATCCAGCTTGCCTGCGACCCTGTATAAGGATAAAGCAGCTAGAGATAATGAGATGAGATATATAACACTGAAAATTATAGGGGGGCTTGGGAACATTTTAGGGCCCCCCTAAAATGGACCTAACGATGTCCATGCTTTTGGAGCTAACATACATCCATAATTTTGGAGAATCTCACAGAGCTTTTAAGAATATATAACCTAACCTTACAAAGTCACAGCATAGGCATCTATTGTAGTACATCATTTCAAAAAGAAGACTCCAAGCATTCAGTTTCTGCCAAATGGGGAGTTGTTCTGACAGGTCAGTTAAGGTGATTACCTCAGGGGGATTCCCAAGACAACATAACTTTTCTATGATATTTATTACAGACACAAAGTTGGTCTTGGCCTTCAGGGATCTTTTATCAGTGCTGAATGTTGTTCCATGTCATAATGCCTCTCTGAATAATGCTATAGCCAATAAATATTCTATGTAAACAGCCTAATCTTGTGATATTGGAAGTAGCAATGCTCAACATAGTGCAATTTTTATTTTAAGAGGAATCTCCCCAAATTAAGAGAGATCAATTGCCACTTTATATAACATGCTGCCGGTGGTGTAGTGGTTAGCATTGTCACCTCATAGCAAGAAGGTCCTGGGTTCAAGCCCAGTGACCGTCGAGGGCCTTTCTGTGTGGAGTTTGCATGTTCTCCCCATGTCTGTGTGAGTTTCCTCTGGGTGCTCCAGTTTCCCCCACAGTCCAAAGGCATGCAGGTTAGGTTAATTGGTGGCTCTAAATTGACCGTAGGTGTGAATTTGAGTGTGAATGGTTGTTTGTCTCTATGTGTCAGCTCTGTGATGACCTAGTGGCTTCTCCAGGGTGGACCCCACCTCTTGCCCATAGTCAGGTGGGATAGGCTTCAGCTTGCCTGCGACCCTGTACAGGATAAGCAGCTACAAATAATGGATAGATGGATGGATAACATGCTGCATGTTAAATGTTTCAAAACATGAAGAAGTTGATTCAATGGGAATTCACATGGATTTGGGATGCAGAGTTTCAAGCAATAAAATGGAGATGGATGAGTTTAAAACAAAGAGACATGGAAAAAGAAGAAATGTGGAAATGAAATCAACCTGAATCAGTTGGTGTGGAGAGGGCCAAAAGCACCATTTTCTATTTACAGTTTACTGACAAGGTGAAGCACCTAGAAACTGTCAACTGAGGATGACCCTTCCCTCCCTGAGAATTTGGAAAAATGCATAATGTGTTTGGCTCTGGCTTTGCTCTAAAGGCCCCTGACCCTGGGGATGTTATTAAATTCAGTACTGTGTGCCTTTTCAGCACTTACCCATTCCAATGGTTAGTTAAGGGGATTATTTGAAGACAACATCACTTTTCTATGACATTTATTACAAACACAAAGTTGGTCTTCAAGGATCTTTTGTCAGCACTGAATGTAGTTCCATGGATGCTTGCCTCTGTGGAAAACTCCAACTTCAAATGAGGTCATGTTATAAGCATATTCCATGTGACCAGCCCACTCTTATAATCCACATTAATTTCATCTAAATTCTTCACAATATGTGACCCAATGGTGACTTTTCATAGTAAGGCAGAACCTAAAACCCATTGAAATTTGGTTTGGGGTCAAGGCTAAGTGTATATGTTTAGTTTTCCAGGAACTAATCCACTAATCCACTAATGTGGAGGGCCATATGTATATTATCATGTGATATTTTATGCCACCCTCGATAAATAAAGTTTAAAAAAAAAAAAACTATTGTTATTGTCACGGTCACTGTGCTTTTGGTCTGGATAAAAGACTGATTGCCTACATGGTTGAGAGCTAAATACCCATTAATTAGCTTATACTCTGTGTAACTTATAAATGATCAAATTTCTCTTGTAAAATTGCACTTGTAGTATTATTTCTAGGTTAAGGATTTTTGTTTTGTTTTGTTTGGCCAAAAAGGGGGGGGGGGGGGGGGGACCTCCTCCATATATGTACCTTACATGGGGGGGGGGGAGGCTTGAGATTTCCTGGCTGGAATTGTTTATGGCATATTGTAAATGTGATGTCTGAGATGACCCAGACCCTTCCATACCTGAAGCCCAGGCCCTCAAGGTCTGAAAAATAGAGGTGGTAGGATGGCAGCCAGCAGACGAGATCCTGAAGACGTCTCTTTTGCTGCATGTGTGCAGTAAAATTAAGGAAATGAAAAGTATGCCAGAACTGAAAAAGAATGCTTAAGCGGAATACTTCATGTGATAGATTATTTTTGGCATAGCTGCTGGAAAGATTTAGTCTGAAATCAGACGGCACTAACTCACAGATCTATGAAATTAGGTAAGACATAACGTAAATCTAATGCTTTTATCAGTCTTGAAATGAAAGTTCTTCTTTTCTTTTTTATGTATATATTAGTGTAACAGTTGATGTGTTTCTGGTAACCAGATGATAGGTCACATTTTTGAATTTAGTAACTTGTTCATTTAGTTTTTGGTGAGACAGAAAAAAAACTGGCCATGTGAATTGCATTAAAATCTGAGAACATATTGAAGCCATTCAGCTAGTTAGCTCATTATCAGTTTTTTGGCCAAAAAATGTGGATTTCTAGAACATTTGGGATTTGTCATAAATACTAGTATTCATTACAGATGAACATGGAAAAGAAAATGGAGAGGAAATTAGTAATGCTAGTGCGAACATTTTAATTGCATATTTACATATAAAAAGAGTCCTCATAGCTTACTGCATGTAGTGCGTACTAAGTCATTGTGCGTATGTAAATAAACTATGCTCAAGTTCAGAGCTTTGCACACATTACTTTAATCTACAGACAGGTGGCAAAGGAAAAAAACAAAACAACAACAACATAAAGTGTCTTTGTAAAGATTTGGCCCAACACAAATGGCCAGGACAGCTTCAACGTGCCTTGGCCTAGATTCTACAACTCTCTGGATGGACACAATTTTTCCAAAGATTTACCCTCAATTGGTGTTTTGACGATGGGGGTGGAGAGTTGTCCACCACATCACCTGCACTGGCCCATAGGTGTTCAACTGAGTTGAGATCTGATGATTGTGAAGACTATACCTAAGATTTACACCATTATCATCCTCATCAGACCATTCAGTGAGCTCTCATGCACTGTGGATGTGGGTGTCTGGGTGGAGTCTTCCTGGAAAAGACTGCTCCCAGGCAGATAGAAATGTTTCATGATTGGATAAAGGTGATTAGTCAGAAGAACTGAGAATTGGTTTGGGACAAGTGGACCCAAGCTAAATGAACGCCCAACGGCATACAGAGCCATCATTGTTTTCCCTTTAATTTGTCTCCTGCCTATAAATATTGCTTTGAGGTTTGAGTGTCACACTTCTGTACTATACATTGGAAAGAGGATTTTGTAAGCACCCACAAATTGAGGTCCAAAAGAAACTCCATCTTTATTGCAGCAGTAAATCTCCATTCAGCCTTGATTTCCTGCTGCAGCATGCTGACTAAATGATGGTGGAGCAGTGCAGGCCGAGGTGCAGGTCAGGAATTCATTCTAGACCTAACTGCCAGCACAAAGCTGCACATATATAGTCCAAGCAAGGATTTTTAGCTTTGGAGTTGATACAGTGCATTGCGGCCACACACATCCTGAGAGCTGATGTTCATAACGGCATATACTTTTTATATAGAGCAGATGTTTTAGGGGAAAAGTGGAAACACTCCTGTTATATGACAGTTGTTCTATAGTCAGCATGCAAGCCATGTACTTTGACTAACAATTCAGCACAATAAAGCATTGTAAATATAGAGGTTATATGAATACCACTATGAGATCTGCATGTGTGTGTCCCAGCTCCTAATTTCTGTGGATCTGCAAATGAATTTATAGCCTTCACATTAGCACTCAGTAGGGAGAGCAAACTGACAAACAGGGATTAGTTTTCTACTCCCAATTCATTCATATAAAACCAAGTGGGAGTTCCCCCAGTGATCCCATGTGGTTTTGAGAAAACAAAAGTTGCTGCAAGTTCCTCATTAGCCTCTAATTTACGAAGCTGTGTATGTTTTCTCCACAGACCTAGGCTCACCCAGAGACCTGATAACCAGCGACGTAACAGATTCAAGCTTCATGGTGTCATGGTCAGCTGCTCCAGGCCGTGTCAGGCAGTACCGTGTCCACTGGAAATCGCAGTTTAGTGGTGAATCAGGGGAGATAACTGTGCCAGGAGATGTGACCAGTACTCTGTTGGAGGGCCTGAGCCCTGAAACGCAGTATCGAGTATCTGTTTTTGCCTCCTACAACCTTGGAGAGGGAGAACCTTTGGTGGGAGAAGAGACCACTGATGGTACATTGTTTCTTTTATCAAATATTCTTTAAAGGTTTTTGGGTAGCATTTTCACCGAAAAGGTAAACTTGAAAGGCATTGAAGGATATCCCAAACTCAACTCAATCATTACTCTGTATTTCTGGTGCTGGGTGAATGAATTCACTACATCAGCTATGAGGTAGTGTTCTTGTTAACTAGTCAATTTTAACCACAGAATGATTTCTGCTAATCTACTAGATATGACAGTTAGTACTTACATTAATAAACATACTCCACAGCAAGAGCCATGGTTTGGTCTACCATATTTTTGGTGACAGGATAAGGACAGGAAAGGGTTGCTGCATCAGGTACTGCTAGAAACAACATTTTTAGGCTCTTTAGCTATAGCACTGGATTCAAATATGGCATGAAAGTATTAAGATTGGAGGCAGAGTTATTTTATCTCCCACCCTCCAAAAAACATTGTAATTAAGAATGCTCCAGAAATTATTACACAAGAACCTTTTTCTTATACCGCGAGCTGGTCTAGTGGTTAGTGTGTCTGCCTCTCGATTGGGAGATTGCAAGTTCTACTTGTGGTTGGGTCATACCAAAGACCATCATAAAAATGGTACCTACTGCCATCTGGTGAGGCACGCTGCAATACTGATGCGAGTGGGGAGTCAAACTCTCGCAGTTACCAGAGGACCAACCCCCTACTGTAACCCTAGCTGTATTGAGGTATTTCACCTGATGTCACAGGGTCACGTGACGCCCCAGGGTCCGCCATTTTGAACGTCAAGTTAGCTAATGTCAACAACAGTAGCTGGTATGTTACTGTAGCAATGTTTACGTTCAGTCATTTGGATGACTGTTAAAACCTTTCAGTCTCAAGTTTTTCCTTTACTGGATTTACTAGTTTACTGAGCTAGCGCGCCGGCAGGCTAGCGCGCGCCGGCCGCCGGCAGGCTAGCACGCGCTAGCTCCCAGCCTGCCCGAGCACGCTAGCTCAGTAAACTAATAAATCCAGTAAAGGAAAAACTTGAGACTGAAAGGTTTTAACAGTCATCCAAATGACTGAACGTAAACATTGCTACAGTAACATACCAGCTATGATGTTGTTGACATTAGCTAGTGCTAACAGCTAGTTGCTAATACACTGCTACAACTACACCGACCCTAATAATACAGTTCTTAGTCATTGCCTGGTAACAGCAAATTTATAACGGGCCATGTCTCAACAGACTAAGAAGTTATTTCAATGACATTTAATAACATTTTGTTTATCCTGAGGACCGAAAGTAAATGAAAATGTGAACAAACCTTAGCTGTAATAAGATGGTGACCACCGGCTCCAGGGACGACCCGCTGATGTAGGCATGTTACCCAGCCTGACACAAAATTTTTGTAGGTATCCAAACTCTTATACGCTTTCAGATCAATACCTGTGTATGGCGATGGGTTTTTAACGACATAGGTATACAGATCATGTGGGCCGAAGTCAGGTAAAGACGAGAGCTTCGTGTACTTCCGTACATCAGTGAACAATCCTGGTGGAAGCAGGTAAACGTCGTTCTCTAAGCCTGCTAACCTCAATTTTTGCAAATACCTCTCCCTCTGCTCGCCCTGTAAATGCCCTACGTCGCTGGATAGTGAAGGTGTTTTCTGCATCTCGCTCCTTTTTCTTTTATGTTTTTCGTTTGTCGCCTTCCTCGCATTCAAACTGATTCGAGCCATGCCGTCCAAAATGGCAGCATCACATGACTTGGTCACGTGGGTGAAATACCTCAATAGGCGAGAGGCAGAGGGCTATAGAAGCGGAGATCAGCACCACCCAATGCATCTTAAAGGCCTGGTTAGTACTGGGTTGGGAGACTGCCTGGGAAGACCAGGTCTTGGTACGACCAGGTCCTGGCACAAGAAGGACTTTGACCTTTTTCTTATCATGACTTCTAATTCATGGATTGTGAACTAATTTGTGTTATTATCCTAGTGAGGAAAAAGGCATTTAAAAGTTGTGTCAAAGCTGTGTTTACAATATGGTCATAAGATGTTTAAATATTTGGTTGTAATCTATTTGAATCTGTTGAAAAGACAACTACTGTGGTCATACACAAGATGTCAGACATGATATGGGCTTAAAAGGACATATAGTTGACCAGGAGTGATGCGACCGATAATGGACTGATAATAATGTCTTTCTAAGGGCCAGTTTATGTAACATCAGGCTGGATGTGTAAGTAACATTCATGGTCAACTGCCCAGTTGTGCATTGGGATTACTGGGATCTACAACCCATTTGGGAATTGTTAATACATCCATTTTTGATAGATAGATTCTATTCTCCTTTTTGTGAACCTCAAAACCAGAGTGTGCCAAAACAAAGATTACTAACCTAAACCCTCTTGCTAGAAATTTCATATAGTTGCCACCACAACACCTGAGACTTCTGTTCTGATAGTCACTGCTGGCAAAACCACATTCATTTACAACTCAGTAAAGCATGGTCTGATAAGTCATATTAAGATCAGAGTTTCGGGGTTAGTCAGACAGATTCTTTTTTGCTGAGACCATGCTGAAGTGGCGGGATTCAGTCATATAAATATATAAATGGGGTTTGGAGTCTCCTTGGCTGTTCCTTAGTGGAAAAAGTGAAATGATAGTTGTGAGAGAAGAAGGGGGTGGGGGTGGGGAGATAACATCATGGCCATGGAGTGAAAGAATTTTAAAACCATGCGCCTGTGCACTGGCGGTTCTAATTTGGGCCGTATGTCAGAGACTGGCTCTAACAGGCTTTGGACACGCTTAGTTAAAGACTGTATGCCTTCTCTGTCTACACATGAATGTGCAAGGACAGTCAATGGAGCAATGGCAACTTGCCTGTGTGAGGCATCTAATAATGCAAAGAGTCATGAGGAAGGATTTTTTTTTTTGTGGTTTTATATCCACCTTAGAATATTTTCAGGCGTTTAGCCTCATTTCTAATTAACGAGTCCCTGCACCATGTGTGCATTTTAAATGGAACTTGTGCTCTGATTCAAGATGCAAAAGTTCACTCGGGTCAGTCAGTATGCTGGATTGCCACCATTCTTTCCATTTGTAAAAGCGTTCCTAGTAAAAGTCTTGGAGTCAGTCATTTCTTGGATGCAAGAGAGATTTGGATGAGAATAAGCAAAAAATATTAACAGATAGTCTTTGGCTCCTGTCGAACAGGAAATGACAGTCAAAAGCCACCTCAGACATACAGAGTTAATAGTTTAGAGAAACTGAAATCTTGAATGTAATTTTATTTTTATCATAAATTAATAGGAGTAATGTGCAGTTTAATGAATGTTTCTGTGTGTTTTATGGGTTTAGTTCATCTGCCATCCCTAGACAATTTCTTAATAGGAACCATGTTCAGTTGAGTGTTACTGTAAAATGTAATCTGAAATTAATTAATTGCCTGTCTCTGGACTATTTCACGAGAGCACAAAGTGAACTGAAATCCACAGAATACAAAAGTGAAAATGTAGCAAAATGAAGTGGAAACAGTGAATTTCTTCATAAGCCAATCTCTGCACTTTCGTCTATTTCAACGCCTTGCTTAATATTTTCCGTTGTTCAAAATGCTACTTTTCCTCAACCTTCGTTTTGCCAGAGCAACAAGTTACTGCTGGTAGAAAGGTATTATTATTATTATTATTATTATTATTATTATTATTAAATGTCTCTGAGGGCCAAATGTCCACTCAGAAGGATACCAATAGTTTGTCTTGTTGTTGTATTACTGCCATATGACAGGACTCTTTCCATTTACTCCAGATGTAGGTTGATTAATCAGAGAAGCTCATAAGTTCCACTTTAGCTCTGTGCAAACTGCATAGCTTAGTACTGTACTGGTTGACACACTATAATTTGTCTGATGATTTAGGCATGTGCGAAAGTGTTCGGCTCTTGTAATCCTGTTGTTTCTGTCTCCAGCTTCCGCCGAGGCTAAGGCGCTTATTGTGTCCGACGAGACAGAAAAGTCAATGAGAGTGAAATGGCAAGCGGCTCCAGGCCGGGTGCTGAACTACAGAGTGACATACACGCCCCAATCTGGTGGCAGACAGCTGAGTGTGAAAGTGCCGCACACTATGACATCCACCATGCTGAAGAAGCTGAAGCCCATAACCGCATATAACATCAATGTTCACCCCATTTACAGGCGTGGAGAAGGCAAAGCAAGGCAAGGAGTAGGAACCACACGTACGTTGGCCCATAATTCAAAGCCCCTGAGTCACAGGGTGTGTGTGTGTGTGTGTGTGTGTGTGTGTGTGTGTGTGTGTGTGTGTGTGTGTGTATGTGTGTGAGGGTGTGAGTGAGTGAGCAAGTGTGTGTGTGTGTGTGTGTGTGTGAGAGAGAGAGAGAGAGAGAGATCTAAAGTGAATAAGAGCTTCCTTCCAGTAACAACTCCCATTACTATTTTTATGCATTGTATTTTTGAACATTATACTGAGATATGACATTTCTTTTGACTTCATAATAATACAAAGGCCAAGACTGATTTTATACCCAACCCAATATCTTCACCTCTGTTATTGGGAATATAACATCAAGGCACATAATATTCATGCATTTATTTTTCTTAACATGTTTAATCTAAGGCTGAATAATAGAAGATTTAGCACTTTGATCATGAGGAATGACAGTTAACATTTCAAATTTCGACATTTTATGTTTTCTTCAGAAAATTACCTATAAAGATTTCATTCTGAATGTGATCCAGGGGCATCATGGACATTTTGACACTTATCGATGGACTATTTTTACCACCATATTTGTTCAAATTGCTCTGTACATACTCATTCTGATTACAGAGCCTCGAAAGAGATCTGTATTGCTATTTTTCATCACTACCTCCCTGTGTTGGGGATGGGCAATTTGTAGGCAACATGGTGGAGCAGTGGTTAGCATTATCACCTCACAGCAAGAAGGTTCTGGGTTTGAACCTCACAGCTGATGGGGTCTTTCTGTGTGGAGTTTGCATGTTCTCCCAGTGTCTGCGTGGGTTTCCTCCGGGTGCTCTGGTTTCCCCCACAGTCCAAAGACACGCAGTTTAGGTAAAATACCCCTCAGTGGGGTTGCACAAGCCAGTGCATACTGAGTGCCAGTCCCAAGCCCGGATAGATTGGGGAGGGTTGTGTCAGGAAGGGCATCTGGTGTAAAACCTACACCAAATCAAATACACAGAACTGTGTGTCGTTGTGGCAACCCCTAACGGGAGTAGCCGAAAGAAGATGCTCCGTGCACTACATAATTACAACAGGGACTGAGTTTGCAATATTTTATTAAACAGCTTGGCATAGATAATATCCTAGAGAATAATAGGTGTCTTTATGTTCAGTAATATTTACAGGAATTAATGAAACCTCCAAACCTTCCCCATGCTCTGGTCCCCTCCTAAAGACACAGGTGGGAATGTAAATAAAAGCCAAAGGAGATGGGACAAGGACTGTGATAAAATTATTCCAAATTTACTTAATAAAGATCAGTCATTTTTATCCACTATTTCACAGAACAGATATTACTATTAATAAGACTAATTACAACTAATTAACGTCAGTTCAAGTTCAGTTAAAATGCTTGGTGTGTCTCCTCTCCTACTACTGGTGTACATGTACAACTTTGTCATCATGTCCTAAGATGGCTATCTGTGTCGGTCTGTTTTTTTTGTGCAGTGTCACCTTACAAAGCACCAAGAAACCTGCAGACCTCTGAACCGACCAAAACGAGTTTCCGTGTGACTTGGGACCCAGCACCGGGTAATGTTCGTGGCTACAAAGTCACATTTCACCCAAGTGATAATGAAGTGAATTTAGGAGAGATGCTTGTGGGACCATATGACAACACAGTCGTCTTAGAGGAGCTCAGGTAGGATGAAAAATGCAGAGAACTGTTTATTTCCAGGTTTATTATCTTCATTTTTGCTCAAGATTGTTGATCGGTTTTGTCCGCAGAGCAGGAACAAAGTACTCAGTGGCTGTCTTTGGAATGTTTGATGGAGGTCAGAGTTTGCCTTTGGCTGGAGAGGAAAGAACAACACTTATTGATCCATCTGATCCCCCACCCATGGACCTTCCTGGTAAAGCTTCACTATACGTAATACTTACACACAACTAGTGCACACACTTAGACATACATTCGGCAGGATATCACATGTGCACTGTGAAAAATCAGAAAGGAGTAAAACACCACTGGTAATGTTGTGGATCATTTCTGAAAGAAATTCTTCTCATCACTTATGTTATTAAAAAAACTCATGCTACTGAGAATCCGCAAAGTCTTCTGTCTTGAAGATGCTCCTGTGTCAGAAAACCAAAAGTGACAGCTTCAACCCAGCAAAGCTTTGACACAGAAGTGTTAAATATTTTAAAACTGCTTTTGTGGAACATTTTTCATACTGAATTAGTCTTTCTAAATAATTTCTTACAATAGAAGTGATGACATATTGGAATGTGTTCATTAATATAAACCTCTGATTTGCCTTTCAGCCAGGATTACTGTCCAAGTGTAACGGAGGTCAGACAGTCAGGGGACACGAGATGGACTGGGGTTTTTGTACATTTATTTCCCTTTAGAAAAATAAAACAAATAAGCCTTCAGGCTCTGGTGTACACCGAACGTGCAGCATCCGATGCAGTGCAAAGCTTTTCTTCTTTTTTCATAATAACAAAACTATATTCATATAAAAGAATGAAAAGCTTGTTTCCATAAGGAATGCATTGTAACTGCAATACCAAGACATTCACATACTATATACATTCACATTCGGACTGGAGCAGCATACCTTTAGAAAAATAAAACAAATAAGCCTTCAGGCTCCGGTGTACATTGAGCGTGCAGCATCTGCGCAAATAAAATAACAGAACTGCACCGCGTTACATGGGCTAATTACATGCATTCATCGTTCATGCAGCGCTAGCAGGCTAGACAGAGTGGAACGTTCAGAGGCATGGAGTGTCTGCTAATTACCGTTCGAGAACACTCAGTGAACATTCGTGATCTTATCGCATATAGACATAGATAAACAAAGGCAATACACACATACAAAGCATGTCAGACTAACTATACATTTAATACATGTTAAACTAAGCTGTATCTTCCATGCACACTGAACTAAACTATCCACAGAATGAATGAGAACTTGCTAGCGGGGTTTAGAGCCAGCCACGTTAATCTCAGTCTGCATAAACCTGTGGCACAACCAAAAACAATAAACTTTATGTCTGTGACACGAATTTCACTCAAACCCTTACAATGCATGAAAAATAACATCACATATGTCGAAGTTACAAACATAAATCATGTTTTACTATAAAGAAATTAAAATATAATGTGAAGTGTTTTATACAGTGAACCTACCTGATGCAGTGTAAAGCTTTTCTGATCAGGTATGACCAGTGCTCAGGGACAACCCAGCAGACCTGCAGTCCACCTTACCTCCAAAGGAGGCTCCAAATCCCCAATACAGCATTAGGCTGCTCAATTAATGGCGAAAGTCACATACGAACACTATTATACATTTTTAACTCCGTTACACAAGCCGTGCCATGATAGAAAAATAATCCACACCTTCTGTCCAATCAGAATCGTGCATTCAATAGCACAGTGGTACAAACTCATTCATCATATTTCTGTGCACTGATTTTTTTTCTGATCCCCTGGAAAATGTTTTTGATCCTTGGCTATTTTTCACTTGCCAGAGATGGATTAGCTATGTGCACTTTAATTATGTATAACAAGATGTTCCTACTTGTGCCACAGCAAACAAACAAGCCAAAAGAACACAGTGTCTGTGTCTACACGTCTTTCCCTTTCATATCCCGCTGCTTCTTAGAAGTCCTCATGGAAAAGAAGCACACTGGTTCCAGTTAAGAGCCATTTTACAGCCAAGAGAGAGAAAGACAGAGAGAGACTTGTGCGGTGTCATCACAGAGCAATATGAGGCGAGGAAAATGTTATGCTTATCCAGTAAGAGCTGAGATTACAGCTTGACTCTGGGCAAAAGTTCCTTCTTCAGTGGAGCTCAGACACAATGAACCTTTGCCCTGTAGGTTCTGATCCGAAGCCAGAATTCAAGCTACATCTAGATGAAGAGCTGATTTACACGCTCAATATTGTTACTATTTCACAAACATCAAACAAAGCTGTTTTTCATTTGACTTTTTTAGAAGATAAATTGTCAAAAAAATGCATGATGCCATCAGACAGGGAAGACAGGCAAGGAGAACTGAACCTTTCTTGGTTTAATTCAGGAGAGGAAAATCAGGGAATCGGGACTGTGACAAACCTAATATTTTTTTCCCCAAAAGTTCAAATTGCTTTTTGGCATGGACTGACATAATTACTTAAACATTTTCTATAGTTAATAATAATAATAATAATAATAATAATAATAATAATAATAATAATAATGGAAACAAGCAAAATGCTCAAAGCAGTTTTATTTATCTCTTGCTGCATAATGTCAGTGGAAACTTCTCAAATGCCTTTTTCCTGTTTTTTCTTCTTATTTTTTTTTTAAATTATCTGATCCGCTACACAACTAGCCAAGGAATTTGACAGAAATAAATGAAACATCTTATTGGAAAAAAAAGAAGAGATTTTCAGAATACAAATTACTCAGGCTTACTCAACATTTTGAACTCAACACTGGCCTTGTGTACAAAACTGCAACTCTGTCTCCAAATTACAGACAGGCTTCTGGCTTTCCCTTGAATTAGTCATGAATAAATCACTGTGCTATAACATGTTTTCAATTGCAGAGACAGAGGCAGTGTGTGCAGTGCACTAGTCTCTTTGCAGGTGTCTGAAGCTGTGTGAAAAAAAACCCAACACATATGGAGGAAGAGGAATGTGCCATAACTCAGGGAGGGCTTTGCTCATATATCACTCATCTACAGACCTTCTTCTTTTTGAGGAGATAGAGGCCATAATGTCTCACCTTGAAGGCTGGGTACCAGAGGAAACTGGATGTTGCAGCAAGAACAAAGACGTGGGGAAAAGGGGTGGGGGGAGGGGTGTATAAATTTGTGTGTAAATTGTCCATTGTTGGAAAAAAGAAATAAAAATTTTCCCAAATGTGTATTTTGTAACTAATATCTTGTGATTGTGTTTGTTCCTGTGCGTATTGCACTTCCTGTTCACTTTCTCTTTCTTTAATTTTTTTCCTCTTGGACTTGCTAAAGCTTTTTGACTTGGTGTCGCTATGTGACAGGTGTCCTCCATGTCCTCATTCCACAGATGCTCAGTGTAAAACCACAGCCAAAGCAGATATAGTTCTGCTGGTGGATGGCTCCTGGAGCATCGGACGTTTGAACTTCAAGACAATTCGGACCTTCATCGCTCGCATGGTGGGCGTCTTTGAGATCGGACCAGACAAGGTCCAGATTGGTGAGGCTCTGGTGCTTTGACACATTTCTTTAGAGGTCAAAGATTTATGGAAATGACATAACACATTCTGGATGCCAGATGTGAACTGTGATTTGGGGCCCCAAAATGAGTTATTACCTGAATTTGCAGTGTCCTTCACTTAAATGTGTAAGGACAATATAAAATAAAATGTGAATCTCCTGAATCTTTGCCAGATCTGACATTTCATCTGCATCTTTTCCAGGTCTGGCTCAGTACAGTGGAGACCCCAGGACAGAGTGGAATCTTAATGCTCACCGTACCCGTGAAAGTCTCTTAAATGCCATCGCCAACCTGCCGTATAAAGGCGGAAACACCATGACGGGTATCATGTCTTGATTCACAATATTAAGCCAATGTTTACTGTATAAATCACATACACTATGTTGCGTGATAGTTTTATAAAATGTTCTCAAAGATTTTTTTATTAGTTTAATAAGTGCATGTTTCCATCCTGGATAAACATTTGCTTCAATGCTTTTCTTTCCTACTTACCCTCGATTGAACAGGTATGGCTTTGAACTATATCCTGCAGAACAACTTTAAACCAGAACATGGGCTCAGGCCTGACTCTCGCAAGATTGGTGTCCTCATTACTGATGGCAAGTCACAGGACGACATTATCCTAAGCTCCCAGAATCTGAAGAACGAAAATATCGAGCTTTACGCTATTGGTGGGTGACCAAGTCCATTATATTGTGTGTTACATTGCTAAAATAAGCTTTTTAACAAAAACTTTACCCTTAAGTTGTTCAATTCCTCTGAGCTGGCAAATTTTCATTGTTTAATGGTACTTGTGTCACATTTGTTACCATAGTCCTTTATTTACATTTTTTTTACATTCTAGCCAGCTAGCCGTGTACTATATTTTGTTGTAGTATATTTTGAAGGTCATGAAGGCATTTCTGATTTGGGTATTACTGCATATTCTTAGCCACAGATATTCTTAATGAATATAAAGGTGTACCGATGTTCTTAAAACATTTTGAACAGTTTACAGTTTCATGGGCATTAAAGATGTATTCAGTAACAATTTATGATTTCAAACATGGGCTAGTTTTTAACGCTTACAAGATGTTCAGACGTTCTGTAATGAAATAAGAAGCAAAAACAGACTTTTGGTTTTGGACATATAGGTGTGAAGAACGCTGATGAGAATGAGTTGAGGTCCATTGCCTCTGAACCTGATGAGATTCACATGTACAACGTTAATGACTTCTCCTTCATGCTGGACATTGTCGATGACCTCACCGTAAATCTCTGTAATAGTGTAAAAGGTAAATGCCATAAAAAACTGACCTTTTGACATACAGTTTGAAGCTGAACTGGATTCTAAATGTTACAGACCATTGATTTTGATGCGGCGGGTGTTACGTGAATGTAGATGAGTAAAGGGATAGATTGGAAGTGTAAACTTGATGTGTGTTTGCTAAGGTTAACCCAAGAATGTCCTGGTGTCTGTAGACCAGGCAGGGACAAATGCAAAAAGTCCATTCAAAGGACAGCTAATAAGAGATTTAAAAAAAAAGTTTCTTAGCATACTGGAAAGACCAAATGTTTTATTCAGACTTACCAATGGTCATGTGAGTAAAAATGTATTGTGAAATGAATTAACAATCATGGCCAAATGCTATTAATGGCATAAAAATGTAAAGAACAAAATGAGACATATTACATACAGATTATGATTGAACAATAGGGACAAATTCAATGTGGTTTTGACAGTCAGATTGCACTGGAGTTTCAATATCTGCCTACATTGTAGTCATCAAGGAGCTGGGAAGGACCTTCTATTCTAATATTCCAGACTGAATAAACTTGAAGTGGAAGATTGTAAATCAAAGCTGTTGGCTAATGTGAACTTCCAACCATCATAGCTGTTACTGCTCAAGACTTTGTTTTAAAAATACATTTCACTAAAAAAACATAACAATGCCATAACTCTAAAATGGAGGCCAGATATTGAGCTCAGTTCCTCCCAGGAGCATAACAGTGATTTACCACACATTGAACAGTTATACTATATCCTCAAACAAACCAGCCCCCAAAGCTATTGATATATGAGCCACTTCACTTTTTTTTTTTAGAAAAACTAATATGCCTCAGATAGATTTGTAGCTTGTGTATATCCTAGTGTGAGAGTTGTTTTCCATTCCACTTTGCATTTTTTCCATTGCTCATGAAGGAGGAGGTCCAGGAACTCCCACAGATCTAGAGACATCGGAGGTGACTCAGTACTCCTTCCGTGTCACTTGGATGCCCCCTGATGAACCTGTTGAGAGGTTCCGGATCGAATATGTCCCTGTGGCTGGAGGCAACACTGAAGTGGTGAGACTCCCTGAATGCTTCTGGCATGGTCCTATAGCTTACAAGGAACGTTTTAAACAAAAATAAAATTTGGCTGCTTCCAAAGGTCAGTCAACATGCTTGGTGTCTGAAACTTGCCTCTTTATTTGTACTGGAGCTATGAGCTTTATAGCTAGGCAGGAACTGTAGAAATTGCATGTCTAAATTAGCCAAGAACAATTCAAAATACACCCCATGTCTCCAAAATAAAACAGAAGTAGTCTAAATCCAACTGTAGAAATGTTATCAACTGAATCACTTCATACAAATTGGTGTTCAATTTTTGGGCTGCACAGTTACTTGGTGATTGTTGTGATATCAGGTATTATTCTATCCACATTTACTGGATATGAGCAATCGTGCACTCTGATTGGCTACTCTACTACTAGGCTATCAGCTCATATACCATGAGCTGATGGAGAAAAACAAAATGGCAGAGTGTGTTGCTGAACCAACCGAAGACAAAATAAAAACTCTACTAAAAAACAAACACCCCCCCCAAAATACAAAAAAGCAACAAAATATGGAATGAAAGTATTTGATGATCAGAACATACATTTTTTTTTATTTTTCAAGAATTATTATTATCGCATTTTTCACAAATTGCTCCTGTCATTTTGCCAGTTTGTTTACATTCTTCATCTTTAAGCATTAAATTTTGTTGAATTTTTTTAAACTGGTTCAAAAGCTCAAAGAAGTTTGAAAATTACAGAACTGAAATATCCAAGGAAGAATTAAATAAATATCTAAAGCTATTCTATACCTCAGCATGACAGCAAGACAGCACGTTCTACAAAAAAACAACATTAAAGTCAATTTGTGCCGCCATCGATAGGTTTTTAAGAAGTCCGCCTAGGTGGAAACTAATTTGTCGGATGTTTTATATAATGTTTTTATTTATTGAATTTGAAAAAAAGAGCTCTGTTTCTTAAAATCCAGTGAATGTGAAAAGAATAAAACAGTTATTCCACTCAATCTCCTTGTACATGACTGATAGCCAGTACGGTGCTATGCACCTCGCTGGCTATCAGCTCATGTACGACTCGATTTTGTGGAATAACTGTTAAATGTGCTGAGGAACAAGTGACTCTTTTACAAGATGGAGCTATAATTGATTTTAGTTCTGGAGCATCCTTTTGTACATACAACAGTGTGATACAGGTTCAGCAACAATATAAATAAACCAGAAAGCCTTCCTTCCTTACGAGTAGCATTAGCATTGGACCTCCGCTTTGAAACTAATGAAGCAGACTTCAGACATCAAAGAATGTCTTGGTTGATTGACAAGCAGGAAATTGTGCAAATATCATTTTTGTTTGAAATAAATTTTACACTCTTTTTTTCAGTAATGAACACTACACACACCATCATCAGTCTAATCAGCTGGTTCATCATCATCAGTCTGTACTGACAGTTTGCTTTATACTTGTGAAACAGCCAGTTTAGATACATTTGCAGTGCCCGATTTCTCCACAGAATTTTTTTCCATTCATGTGTCTAGTGTTTTCCATCGGCCTATTAGAGGCATCATAAAATTGAGGTTTTGTGGCCAGGCATGAGTTACATGCAGCATGGTCCTCCAGAACTGATTCCACATTGTTTTGGCTTTTTATTGGATTTCTTACAGTGGAAACAACTGCTATTATATAATAAGATCAAATTCATACCACATATAAATCTATCTTATGGGAGGTCTGATTACATGTTACATTCCCACTATTCTTATATGTAGACATCACTTTTTCCTCCAATAATTTTTTAAATATCTCAATATCTTCAAATAAGTACAGTGAGGTATGATTTTATTGCAAGCTACTTGTTTGTTTGAAGATATTAGAATTTGGTTTTAAAAGTATATTCAATATCAGAATCAGGATCTTAAATATCTTCCAATATTTGGGTTTGCTGCTGTACTGAAATATTTTCAAAATTGGGTTGTAATAAAAACCTGATTGGCCTTTGTCCACTATGATCCTTTGCAAATTTCTGTTGTTATTGTTCTGGTATTCTTCTCTTGCATGATCTATGAATGTTAAATAATTATTTGGCAGGTTGATTTATTTTGATTTTTCACAGAGGTATATGGATGGTGAGGAGAACACTTTGGTACTTACCAACTTGACTCCTGACACAGAGTATGCAGTAAGTGTCTTCTCCATTATTGGCGAGGACAGCAGTGAACCCCTCAAAGGAACAGAAACCACTTGTAAGTTGCACAAATATTTACCACCTCTGCGCTTATTGTTTTACTCATCCTCCAATTTATCCAACTCATCCTACTTTATTCTACATCCAGGAAATTTTGAGATCACTCCCTCCACTCCAGACCACTCATGCAGATTTTTTTTTTTTTTTGGGTTAGGAATGACCACTGTAAAGGTGGACAGTTACTGACCATATATTTGTGGGACTAACTGCTTATTTCTCAGTGAATGAACCTCAGTGTCTGTTTGCTAAAGGAATAATCCAAATGAACTGAAACGCAGTTCTCTACCCTAAATGTAACTGATCAACCAAGGCACATTCTTTGTCACACACATATCAAACAGCATCAAGTAATATTAAACAGACTGACACTTGACATCACCTACAGGTACTTATACAACATCTACTGCAAACCTCAAG
Source organism: Neoarius graeffei (assembly GCF_027579695.1). Lineage (NCBI taxonomy): Eukaryota > Metazoa > Chordata > Actinopteri > Siluriformes > Ariidae > Neoarius > Neoarius graeffei. The sequence continues at coordinate 120,654,298 of NC_083571.1, read as the reverse complement.
CAGCCATCTGCTTAAATCATCTGCTCAACTATGATACAATACATTGAACAGACTGTCCTCTGTGGCTGTAACACCTAGACCTCACTTTGCTTCCGTAGTGCCCCTGGATGCCGTGATGCACATGATTGTCTATGACGAAGGTATGACCAGCATGCGAGTGAAATGGGAGCTTGTAAAAGGTGCTAGTGGCTATTTGCTCAAGTACAATGCCATTAACGCCACTGTGCACACTGACGAAAAAGAGGTGAGAACTGGAACACATGCAAGTGCTTACTCAGCCTTTCCATATCCACTTTATAAAGCATGTTGGCAAGGTCCACGCCAGTAGTTCTTCACTTCCAGATGGCAAAATGCAAGAACGCTGTGCTTTTACTGTGCTGTTTAGGCAAGTGTGTACAAAAATCAGACATCTGGGACCCAAGAAGGTAATGGCAAAGATTAGATCATGTTGGGTATGTGACAGCTGTTTCTCCGCTGAAGTCATCGCAGTGATATGATCCAAACAGGATTTGAGCAGATTCTGTGTATTTTTTTTTTTAACTTTCTGTTTTCTACAGGGGGCTGTAGGGCTGCCAGAAATAGCCCCCCAAAGTAGGAAGAGTTATTAGGGAATAACCAGCTTTAGTTTTGAATGAGGCATTCAAAAAATGCTGCGGGTCCTCTCTGGTTGCGTTGCCTTCCCTCTAACGTCCGGTCTCTTGCTCTCCCTCCCACTTGCAGATGCGAGTTAGGGAAAATGTAAACGATGTCCAGCTGCTGGAGTTGTTTCCTAATACGGCCTATGCTTTATCCATGTTTGCTCTACATGGGGATGCTGCCAGCGCTCCCCTCATTGACCAGGGAGTCACTTGTATGTTAATTTACATTCATATCATACCAGTTTGGTGTTTTTTGTTTTTTTCCCTGTTGATCCATTTCTAACTAACTCCTGCTTCTCGTTTTTTCATCATGTTGCTGGTCTCTCTCAGTACCCATCCCTCCTTCTGGCAACTTGAAAATCACTGACGTGACCCACAGTTCCATGCATCTGAATTGGGATCCAGCTCCAGGGACAGTCATAAAGTACATCGTCACCTACAAGCCTGAAAGTGGAGAGCCAACTGAGGTACTACATCCTCTCTCAGTCTATCCTTTCAAACATGGAATGGGAAAAACAGTCATACAATCATGAGACAGTACTTCCTTTATAAGCAAACCCTACAGCTTTTTGAAAAGGAACATGTCTGAAACTGAGTCTGATTAAATATGACACCATCACATTTTATCTCATGGTTGGAAAAGACTTTATCCCTCTAGCTAAGCTATGTAGATACAGTAATGTGAAGTGTTGGAGAAGATTGCTTGTACATCAGCAGTGAGGAAGGATCCTAGAGTTCTGGAGGGGAATTAATGGACAAAAGAGACAGTTTTGATCCTGACTTACATAAGTCATGTATTCTAAACCTCCAGGATATATAAAGGGCCAACAATACCCAAGCACAACAATTTGTGTATGCTAATGTGTGAACTATGTGAACTAATCTTGAATCCAGACCAAAAGGAACTCCTAAGTCCCCCCAGTTCTTGTCTTGAATGCTACAACTGTGGTGACCCAAAGTGGTGTTACAGTCAGATACAATATGGGACCAGTGTTCAACCCTCTTCAATGGCCAAAACTGTCAGTACTGACATGAGGTTGTGTGTTTGAGTTGGACCTGGAGAAGAACCGACTTTGCTGTTAGGCTTGTTATACAAACATTCATTGATATATTGAGGTATACTAAAGCCTAAGGTAGTACAGTGTTTGTATGGTGCAGGACTGTCCAAGTCTTATTTGGAAAAAATGGTCATTGACAGGTATGTACCTGGGAGATTGACTAATTTATCAAAAGTTCATCCATGTGAACCTACATAATATGAAGTGGTTAAGAGGATGGCTATGTGGTCCAGGCAGTTTTTTTTCCCCAGCATATGCAAAAAGGGTTTTCTTTTTTAATGCCCTTTCTGCCATCTAGCTTCCATTGGTATGTGCCAACCCATACTTAGCCAAATTATGTAATCCCTAAGGATAATTAAGAGACATGTTTTGGGACTTCTAACATTCTCCATATGCTTACTGGCATTTCTGTTATCCACCTTGATGTTTCACTGATAGGTTGAGGTTGGTGGGGACATCAATACTCTGGTTCTCAGTAACCTCCGTTCTCAAACTGAGTATGATGTTACTGTCACTCCTGTATTTGATGTGGGACCAGGAAGCAAAATGACTGGCAGTGCTATCACAGGTGAGATTTTATTTTAATTCGTTCTTTGGGGCAGTGAAAGATTTGTTTCTGATCAAATATCTACCAGGGTATCAGATCACAGATTAGCTCTTGTTTGCTGAAAGAATGGCTGTGAGACATTTCAATAGCTTTGCCATTTCTGCCATTGGAATGTTTCCCATGCATTTTACCACTCCACATTAAAGCATTGTGTGTATGTAGATCTTTCATCAGTCAGCCATTACATGAGGAACATGTATTTATGAATCCCAGCTGATTCACTAGGCTGTTATTTTCATGGTCACACAAAGCCTTTCACAGTAGTCAAAAATGTACCAGGTCATGCGAAAAGACTTGTAATATTTGGGGTCAACATTAGAAAACACAATTTAGAGCTTAGATGATGACTAATAGTCTGGTAATTGCATCACCTTTTTCTCTTTCCCCACATGCAGATGTGGTGCCAGCCCCAAAGAACTTGAGGTTCTCTGATGTGACACAAACCTCATTTAAAGCCACATGGGAACATGGAGCCCCAGATGTCGCCCTCTACCGTGTTGGGTGGGTTAAGAAAGGGGAGACAGACGTCCAACATGTAAGTTAATCCAAATTGCTCCAAAGATCATTCACAAACAAGGTTCAGATTGTGGAATAGAGTAGAATTTAACAGGAAAGAATTCTTGTAGTGCTTTCTGTAACAGATTTAGTCTAAAATTTTCTTAGTGCCTTAATCCCCAGTGACCAAACCAAGGGTAACAGTAACAAGGAATCTCCTTGAGATCCAGCTATGGAGAAGGAAATCTTGGTAGGAACCAATGTTCAGAAGGTTAGCACAATCGGTATACTGTAGGTAAAGCAGACAAGTTGGCCATAGTAACCAACCAATCATTAAAGAAAGACCAGGAATTGTAGGCCTCAGGATAGCAGGAGTATGATGCGAATTAAACCAGGAGATAGTGAGACTAATTGTCTGGTACACTGTTTTTTAGTGTTTCTAAAACTAAGCTTTGTGTCTCTCTCTCAAGACTATCCTGAGCAACGAGGAAACATCTCTTGTTCTCACAGACCTAGAGCCAGACACTCTGTATGATTTCATTGTCACAGCCATCTATCCTGATGAGTCTGAGAGCGAAGACTTGATTGACAGCCAACGTACATGTAAGATATACAAATACAAATGGATACACAAGTGCAAATACATCTTCGCACACCTCAACTTCAAAATGTCTACCCCACTGATCAAACTGTAATAATTTATTGTTCTCTTAACATCTTTTTCTAGTGTCAAAGATCATTACACCTGGTATGTTGTTCCAAACAAGAAGAAATGTTGACATTAAAATAATTGTAATGGTAACACCGGTGCTGGTCATGAACGTGCTCATGAAAACACACTTTAGAAAGAATAAGAACTGCATGTGCATTACTGAACCCAGTGCTGCAAATGCTAATAAAAGTGTGAATTGCAGCAAACTTTCCATCAGAATCACCACCCATCTACCAGTCTTGTCCAAGTCATTCTGTCACCCATCATGTTGCCATCAATTCCATTCATTTTCACTGTCATTCACTCTCATTCTTGGTGTCATTATATGTGCATGTGCATACATAACCTGCCCGTCTCAACTGTGTCCATACTGTGGAAAGTGGCTTCATCACCATCACCATGTGCTTCTCCATTTAGCTTCCAGGATTGAGTGTTGTGAGAGTAGTACAAAGTTACTTGGTTAACTTATGCTTCACCTTCTACCAGCTCCCAATGCACCGCCTCAGAACTTGCAAGTATTTAATGCCACTACCACCTCTCTGACTGTGAAGTGGGACCACGCTCCTGGCCCCGTCCAGAACTACAAGATCAACTATCAGCCAGTGGCTGGTGGAAAAACTCTGTCTGTAAGTCTTTCTGCACCCAGTCACCCCTCACTGCAGAGTGGAGATCTTTATAATCTCAACGTAATGGGCTGCATTTATCCGACTCAATATGTCCATCAGAATTTTCCACATTATTAACACAAAATCTGTTTTACAGACTTGTTGAGCCTTATGTTATCAATTACAGTAGGAAACCCCCTAGAAAGTTGGAAACCCTTTTTTATAACCCTCAACAACCTCTGGAACACAACATCATCTCTGTTAAATGTCTTGAGCCATGAGCAACTTAGACTAAAAGCACCACTGGTGTGATTAATCAATTTATCTAAAGGATTGTTAACTGTATAAAATCCCATCAACAATGTTTTTGGCACTTTTTTTTTGTTTACTGCATTGTGTAAATCTCCAAGTTGGCAAAAGAACATACATTTCTTCCCAAGAATGTAGTTTGATCATGAATTGAAATGAAATTGTTAACAGACACTAGATATTCAGGATAACAGATTCCACTTTTTTCCCCCTCACCACTTGTTCTGTTGTGTTCTAACCCAAATCAAATTAGAAAACCATTGAATTAGAAGATGTGTCCACATTTTTGAGATGCACTCTATGATCTCAGTCTTTATTTTTATTTTTTTAAATCTTGTTTAAGAAGTGGGACCAGACATGATAAAGCATGCAAACAGTGCTTCATAGCCGCCCATATCTCTGTAATTCAAACTATTCAATAAATATTGAATAAAGGGGATAAACCTGAAGACAATGAGCTAAAGTTAATATAAATGTTTTAGTTTTTCTGGTGGGAAATGAGATCTTCCTAGTTCTCCAAAATTTGGGGAGAATCAGGAAATATTTTTCTCCAGTAATTCTCCAAGGCATTAGATTTAGTGAGGCGTGTGTGTTCTTTTTGCATATTGTTATGATGAGGATCTTTGCTGGTCCACATTTTTGTTCTGTGCAAACTCCACAACACTTAAAGAGTTTCTACATTTGCTCAGGTGATCAGGGTTTCTATATATGACGTCTTCCTGACTTTGTAGCGTTGGGAGCTACAACAGCTGCAACAAAGCCTGGCCAGTGTGGGAGTCCACAAGGGCTAGCCTGCAAAACTGGCCACAGGGTTAAATAAGATAATAAATACCAAGACAATTCTTGTTGTTGGAAAACATAAACACTTCCCACCATGGCTCTAAAGCAGCTGGAGAAGATTGTTTCTGACTCATTATTTAATAAATAGCAACGATGTAAACTTTACAATGAGAGGAACGAAACTGTGGGCTATTTGTCTTTTCTCACATCATTAGTTTAATATTTAGATTATGTCACTCTCTCAGGGCTTACTTCTTCACACAGAGGATGTGTTCTTTACAGCATCAGTCTTTGCTCATTGATTGAGATCATTTAAGAACTTGACTGACATTTTGCATAGGCTTTACACTGATACTATTGGACACTTTTAGAAATAAATTTAAATTTAAGGCTTATGATTTTTGGCAGATTGCAGCACAATATTCTAAAGTAATGAGATGTCATACTTGTAAAAATTAATTATTTAAGTACTGCTAAAATGCATGAATTGATAAAAACATAATATTGGATTCATAGATTAGATCCTAGAATATCTATAGATAACCCTAAAGAGGTTTTATAGAATAGTAGATGAACATGCTTTCAAGGATAAAGACATTAACAGACAAAAAGAAAAAAAAAAGTATAACACTCATCATACTTTATGTACCAAGACGTTAATATACAGTGGTGCTTGAAAGTTTGTGAACCCTTTAGAATTTTCTATATTTCTGCATAAATATGACCTAAAACAACATCAGATTTTCACACAAGTCCTAAAAGTAGATAAAGAGAACCCAGTTAAACAAATGAGACAAAAATATTATACTTGGTCATTTATTTATTGAGGAAAATGATCCGATATTACATATCTGTGAGTGGCAAAAGTATGTGAACCTCTAGGATTAGCAGTTAATTTGAAGGTGAAATTAGAGTCAGGTGTTTTCAATCAATGGGATGACAATCAGGTGTGAGTGGGCACCCTGTTTTATTTAAAGAACAAGGATCTATCAAAGTCTGATCTTCACAACACATGTTTGTGGAAGTGTATCATGGCACGAACAAAGGAGATTTTTGAGGACCTCAGAAAAAGCGTTGTTGATGCTGATCAGGCTGGAAAAGGTTGCAAAACCATCTCTAAAGAGTTTGGACTCCACCAATCCACAGTCAGACAGATTGTGTACAAATGGAGGAAATTCAAGGCCATTGTTACCCTCCCCAGGAGTGGTAGACCAACAAAGATCACTCCAAGAGCAAGGCGTGTAATAGTCGGCAAGGTCACAAAGGACCCCAGGGTAACTTCTAAGGAACCGAAGGCCTCTCTCACATTGGCTAATGTTAATGTTCATGAGTCCACCATCAGGAGAACACTGAACAACAATGGTGTGCATGGCAGGGTTGCAAGGAGAAAGCCACTGCTCTTCAAAAAGAACATTGCTGCTTGTTTGTGGATGGATGAGACCAAAATAGAAATGAGAGGTGTTATGTTTGGAGAAAGGAAAACACTGCATTCCAGCATAAGAACCTTATCCGATCTGTGAAACATGGTGGTGGTAGTATCATGGTTTGGGCCTGGTTTGCTGCATCTGGGCCAGGACGGCTTGCCATCATTGATGGAACAATGAATTCTGAATTATACCAGCAAATTCTAAAGGAAAATGTCAGGACATCTGTCCATGAACTGAATCTCAAGAGAAGGTGGGTCATGCAGCAAGACAACGACCCTAAGCACACAAGGCGTTCTACCAAAGAATGGCTAAAGAAGAATAAAGTTAATGTTTTGGAAGGGCCAAGTCAAAGTCCTGACCTTAATCCAATGGAAATGTTGTGGAAGGACCTGAAGTGAACAGTTCATGTGAGGAAACCCACCAACATCCCAGAGTTGAAGCTGTTCTGTATGGAGGAACGGGCTAAAATTCCTCCAAGCCGGTGTGCAGGACTGATCAACAGTTACCGCAAACGTTTAGTTGCAGTTATTGCTGCACAAGGGGGTCACACCAGATACTGAAAGCAAAGTTTCACATACTTTTGCCACTCACAGATATGTAATGCTGGATCATTTTCCTCAATAAATAAATGACCAAGTATAATATTTTTGTCTCATTTGTTTAACTGGGTTCTCTTTATCTACTTTTAGGACTTGTGTGAAATTCTGATGTTGTTTTAGATCATATTTATGCAGAAATATAGAAAATTCTAAAGGGTTCACAAACTTTCAAGCACCACTGTAGTATCACTACTAACTTTAATCTTCGCCATAAGAATCAAACACCAGAACTATTTTAAACTTCTTTACGACATGTACTGTATATAACTAAATAAAACACTGATGCAGTGCCTCCAGGCTCAGTGGACTGTGTATTGCTATGCAACAAGACAATGACCCAAAACACATTGCAAAGGCATCTGAGAGGTCAACAGGGAAGAATAGTGGAACATTTAGGCCAGCCAAGTCAGTCTGCTCATTTAGATACAATTATTACAGCCAATGAAATGCCTCACAATTTAACAGGAAATACAGTAAAAAGCTTGGCAAAGCACTGCAAAGGAAAATCATGAGAATATGGTTTTGTCAGCAGGCCAAAGACCTGATGTGGTTATAGCACATATGGTCAAATACTAATTTATATGTTTTTTTTTTAAACTGTCATTTCAGTTAAAGTTCATTTGAGCACATGAAGTCCAAATTTCCAAAACAAATGAGTCCAGAAATACTCAGAATTCAGAAAAGGCATGCTTTGTACTTTTGATTAGCATTTACCTAAAAAAAATAGTTAATGTTGGCTTTAAGGACTGTTGGACAGCACCTTAAGCTCTCATACAGCATCATTGCTTCTAAAACTACAGTTAATTCACACACTTCATGAAGGGGTTTATTTTGTGAGGTATACAGTGGTGCTTGAAAGTTTGTGAACCCTTTAGAATTTTCTATATTTCTGCATAAATATGATCTAAAACAACATCAGAATTTCACACAAGTCCTAAAAGTAGATAAAGAGAACCCAGTTAAACACATGAGACAAAAATATTATACTTGGTCATTTATTTATTGAGGAAAATGATCCAATATTACATATCTGTGAGTGGCAAAAGTATGTGAACCTCTAGGATTAGCAGTTAATTTGAAGGTGAAATTAGAGTCAGGTGTTTTCAATCAATGGGATGACAATCAGGTGTGAGTGGGCACCCTGTTTTATTTAAAGAACAGGGATCTATCAAAGTCTGATCTTCACAACACACGTTTGTGGAAGTGTATCATGGCACGAACAAAGGAGATTTCTGAGGACCTCAGAAAAAGCGTTGTTGATGCTGATCAGGCTGGAAAAGGTTACAAAACCATCTCTAAAGAGTTTGGACTCCACCAATCCACAGTCAGACAGATTGTGTACAAATGGAGGAAATTCAAGACCATTGTTACCCTCCCCAGGAGTGGCCGACCAACAAAGATCACTCCAAGAGCAAGGCATGTAATACAACCCCAATTCCAAAAAAGTTGGGACAAAGTACAAATTGTAAATAAAAATGGAATGCAATGATGTGGAAGTTTCAAAATTCCATATTTTATTCAGAATAGAACATAGATGACATATCAAATGTTTAAACTGAGAAAATGTATCATTTAAAGAGAAAAATTAGGTGATTTTAAATTTCATGACAACAACACATCTCAAAAAAGTTGGGACAAGGCCATGTTTACCACTGTGAGACATCCCCTTTTCTCTTTACAACAGTCTGTAAACGTCTGGGGACTGAGGAGACAAGTTGCTCAAGTTTAGGGATAGGAACGTTAACCCATTCTTGTCTAATGTAGGATTCTAGTTGCTCAATTGTCTTAGGTCTTTTTTTGTCGTATCTTCCGTTTTATGATGCGCCAAATGTTTTCTATGGGTGAAAGATCTGGACTGCAGGCTGGCCAGTTCAGTACCCGGACCCTTCTTCTACGCAGCCATGATGCTGTAAATGATGCAGTATGTGGTTTGGCATTGTCATGTTGGAAAATGCAAGGTCTTCCCTGAAAGAGACGTCGTCTGGATGGGAGCACATGTTGCTCTAGAACCTGGATATACCTTTCAGCATCGATGGTGTCTTTCCAGATTTGTAAGCTGCCCATGCCACACACACTAATGCAACCCCATACCATCAGAGATGCAGGCTTCTGAACTGAGCGCTGATAACAACTCGGGTCGTCCTTCTCCTCTTTAGTCCGAATGACACGGCGTCCCTGATTTCCATAAAGAATTTCAAATTTTGATTCGTCTGACCACAGAACAGTTTTCCACTTTGCCACAGTCCATTTTAAATGAGCCTTGGCCCAGAGAAGACGTCTGTGCTTCTGGATCATGTTTAGATACGGCTTCTTCTTTGAACTATAGAGTTTTAGCTGGCAACGGCGGATGGCACGGTGAATTGTGTTCACAGATAATGTTCTCTGGAAATATTCCTGAGCCCATTTTGTGATTTCCAATACAGAAGCATGCCTGTATGTGATGCAGTGCCGTCTAAGGGCCCGAAGATCACGGGCACCCAGTATGGTTTTCCGGCCTTGACCCTTACGCACAGAGATTCTTCCAGATTCTCTGAATCTTTTGATGATATTATGCACTGTAGATGATGATATGTTCAAACTCTTTGCAATTTTACACTGTCGAACTCCTTTCTGATATTGCTCCACTATTTGTCGGCGCAGAATTAGGGGGATTGGCGATCCTCTTCCCATCTTTACTTCTGAGAGCCGCTGCCACTCCAAGATGCTCTTTTTATACCCAGTCATGTTAATGACCTATTGCCAATTGACCTAATGAGTTGCAATTTGGTCCTCCAGCTGTTTCTTTTTGTACCTTTAACTTTTCCAGCCTCTTATTGCCCCTGTCCCAACTTTTTTGAGATGTGTTGCTGTCATGAAATTTCAAATGAGCCAATATTTGGCATGAAATTTCAAAATGTCTCACTTTCGACATTTGATATGTTGTCTATGTTCTATTGTGAATACAATATCAGTTTTTGAGATTTGTAAATTATTGCATTCCATTTTTATTTACAATTTGTACTTTGTCCCAACTTTTTTGGAATCGGGGTTGTAGTCGGCAAGGTCACAAAGGACCCCAGGGTAACTTCTAAGCAACCGAAGGCCTCTCTCACATTGGCTAATGTTAATGTTCATGAGTCCACCATTAGGAGAACACTGAACAACAATGGTGTGCATGGCAGGGTTGCAAGGAGAAAGCCACTGCTCTCCAAAAAGAACATTGCTGCTTGCTTGCAGTTTGCTAAAGATCACGTGGACAAGCCAGAAGGCTATTGGAAAAATGTTTTGTGGATGGATGAGACCAAAATAAATCTTTTTGGTTTAAATGACAAGCATTATGTTTGGAGAAAAGAAAACACTACATTCCAGCATAAGAACCTTATCCCATCTGTGAAACATGGTGGTGGTAGTATCATGGTTTGGGCCTGTTTTGCTGCATCTGGGCCAGGACGGTTTGCCATCATTGATGGAATAATGCATTCTGAATTATACCAGTGAATTCTAAAGGAAAATGTCAGGACATCTGTCCATGAACTGAATCTCATGGTGGGTCATGCAGCAAAACAACGACCCTAAGCACACAAGTCATTCTACCAAAGAATGGTTAAAGAAGAATAAAGTTAATGTTTTGGAATGGGGTTCTCTTTATCTGGGTTCTCTTTATCTACTTTTAGGACTTGTGTGAAAATCTGATGATGTTTTAGGTCATATTTTTGCAGAAATATAGAAAATTCTAAAGGGTTCACAAACTTTCAAACACCACTGTAACAAAGTAGTGCTGTGATGATGTTTAGCACCTCATCAGTATGTCACCCAGTGTTTTTTTTCCCCCTTTTGATGACTTGGTTTCTAAACAGAAATAAAAGGGAGTTCCAATAATTTGTCCAAAGCAAACAGTAACTGACTGCTGACATCTATTCCAAACAGACCCAGGTTGGAGCAAGGAAGAACAGTGTTATTCTTCAGAAGCTAACTCCTGACAAGGCATATTCCATCACTGTAGCGGCAGTGTACCGCACTGGAGAGCCCAAAGATATTTCTGGCCAAGGAAAGACAAGTATGTGGGGTTTTTTTCCCCTTCAAGAACCTACACAAGGTGTCTGTATGATTTAAATGGACATTTGCTATCCTTACATTAAAAGGAGGTCATATGGGGTTATAATTTTAGATAATCGACAGTTAGAGTGAGGCTGCATTATTGAAGTCTGTGTTCTTTTCCAGAACCATTAGGTGGGGTGCGAAACCTCCAGGTCCTGAACCCAACCATGACCAGTCTGAATGTGCGCTGGGAGCCAGCTGAAGGAAAAGTAAAACAGTACAAACTCGTATATGTTCCTGCAGCTGGTGGAGCTGAAACTATGGTAGGTCTGGTAGGACTGTCAGCTCGCTGTTGCTGTTAGCGGGAACGCTGTGTCTGTTTTTCCAACATAAATCAAGAAGTAGTTTTGCTTTGAAGCTCAGACTGACTAACATTAGTTGTACATTACATTAACAGGAGCAGGTATCAGGTACCACTACCAACACGATTTTGAGAGGCCTGCAGCCAGACACTGTGTACACTGTCACTGTGTACCCAGTCTATGCGGAGGGTGATGGCAATAGGATGTCAGAAAATGGAAAGACAAGTGAGTTTTACATTTATTGGCATTAAAACATTAGCTTGTTTACATTGTCGTTTAAAGGTTTAAACCTATTTGTATCGTGGTCTTTTTGATTGACAGTACAGAGCTCTATCAGTACGTGACAGATATTCCACACCAAAAATTGTAAAACAAAAATAAAGGTGTTTCTGTCTTGCAGGGGCCCTGGGAGGAGTAAAGAATTTGAGGGTCACTGACCCCACCATGACCTCTCTCAATGTCAAGTGGGACCCTGCTGATGGAGCAGTACGCCAGTACAAGATCTTCTATGTCCCCACAGCTGGAGGCACTGAGGATATGGTGGGGCTTGCTGAAACTCGTTCTACTCTTGGTTTTGTTTTTTTGAATGCATATTTGTGCCTTATTTGAAGAGTTCTTCTTGGGTTCATTTACAAAAAAACCCCAACAACAACTCACAAGAACCATCAATATATACCAGATGTTTGGGCTAAACAATCAGGTCGAGTCTGACAGTTTTAGCTAAACCATCCAATCATCAATTTGCAAGGTCTGATGCACTTAATAAGTTTGCATGCTGTAGCTCCAGAAGGCATTGTGATAGACTTTGTGAGCCTCAACTGTAGTCCTTACTTTCCCTTTTCCAGCTTATTGGTATTACCATGTATAAGGAAAGATTTCTGCAATAAAATAAGGACAAACTCAAATGTAAAAATTCATATTTTCAACAGGAGCAAGTTCCTGCTAGCACAACAAACATTGCACTGAGGAACCTTCAGCCAGACACTCATTACACTGTGTCTGTTTTGCCAATATATCCAGCTACTGAGGGTCGCCGCCAGTCTGAGAATGGAAAGACCTGTGAGTATCAAGTCATTGTGTTACCTTAGTTCTCTTGATGTTTACGTGTGTTATACAACCCCGATTCCAAAAAAGTTGGGACAAAGTACAAATTGTAAATAAAAACGGAATGCAATGATGTGGAAGTTTCAAAATTCCATATTTTATTCAGAATAGAACATAGATGACATATCAAATGTTTAAACTGAGAAAATGTATCATTTAAAGAGAAAAATTAGGTGATTTTAAATTTCATGACAACAACACATCTCAAAAAAGTTGGGACAAGGCCATGTTTCCCACTGTGAGACATCCCCTTTTCTCTTTACAACAGTCTGTAAACGTCTGGGGACTGAGGAGACAAGTTGCTCAAGTTTAGGGAGAGGAATGTTAACCCATTCTTGTCTAATGTAGGATTCTAGTTGCTCAACTGTCTTAGGTCTTTTTTGTCGTATCTTCCGTTTTATGATGCGCCAAAAGTTTTCTATGGGTGAAAGATCTGGACTGCAGGCTGGCCAGTTCAGTACCCGGACCCTTCTTCTACGCAGCCATGATGCTGTAATTGATGCAGTATGTGGTTTGGCATTGTCATGTAGGAAAATGCAAGGTCTTCCCTGGAAGAGACGTCATCTGGATGGGAGCATATGTTGCTCTAGAACCTGGATATACCTTTCAGCATTGATGGTGTCTTTCCAGATGTGTAAGCTGCCCATGCCACACACACTAATGCAACCCCATACCATCAGAGATGCAGGCTTCTGAACTGAGCGCCGATAACAACTCGGGTCGTCCTTCTCCTCTTTAGTCCGAATGACACGGCGTCCCTGATTTCCATAAAGAACTTCAAATTTTGATTCGTCTGACCACAGAACAGTTTTCCGCTTTGCCACAGTCCATTTTAAATGAGCCTTGGCCCAGAGAAGACGTCTGCGCTTCTGGATCATGTTTAGATACGGCTTCTTCTTTGAACTATGGAGTTTTAGCTGGCAATGGCGAATGGCACGGTGAACTGTGTTCACAGATAATGTTCTCTGGAAATATTCCTGATCCCATTTTGTGATTTCCAGTACAGAAGCATGCCTGTATGTGATGCAGTGCCGTCTAAGGGCCCGAAGATCACGGGCACCCAGTATGGTTTTCCGGCCTTGACCCTTACACACAGAGATTCTTCCAGATTCTCTGAATCTTTTGATGATATTCTGCACTGTAGATGATGATATGTTCAAACTCTTTGCAATTTTACACTGTCGAACTCCTTTCTGATATTGCTCCACTATTTGTCGGCGCAGAATTAGGGGGATTGGTGATCCTCTTCCCATCTTTACTTCTGAGAGCCGCTGCCACTCCAAGATGCTCTTTTTATACCCAGTCATGTTAATGACCTATTGCCAATTGACCTAATGAGTTGCAATTTGGTCCTCCAGCTGTTCCTTTTTTGTACCTTTAACTTTTCCAGCCTCTTATTGCCCCTGTCCCAACTTTTTTGAGATGTGTTGCTGTCATGAAATTTCAAATGAGCCAATATTTGGCATGAAATTTCAAAATGTCTCACTTTCGACATTTGATATGTTGTCTATGTTCTACTGTGAATACAATATCAGTTTTTGAGATTTGTAAATTATTGCATTCCATTTTTATTTACAATTTGTACTTTGTCCCAACTTTTTTGGAATCGGGGTTGTAATAGATAAGCCTTTGAAAGTGACATACTTTGCCATTGTTCCTTGTCTTGATGAGTCACTATCACTTTCCAGTGCCTCTTGGTGGAGTTAGGGGACTCCGTATCTCTGATGCCACCTTCACCACACTGACAGCAAACTGGGATGCTGCTGATGGAAATGTTCAAGGCTACAAAGTCATCTACATGCCCACAGATGGAGGCCCTGAGCTTGTGGTACAATTCTGCCTGTCTTGCTCTCAGTACTAACAGCTTTTTTTTTTTCCTTGGTTACAACTTCTACATCACACAGTGTTGACATCACACATGATGACAGGAAAAGATATCCTCAGATGTGTAATGTAAGTGCCTGGCGTAGGCCCTGATGACTTAAAAAGCTCATCTTTGTTGTTTTCCAAATGGGATGTTCACACAGACAGATGTAAGTGTCACCACAATTTTAAATCCTCAACTTGAAATGTGAAATCCATTTTGGCGTGCCAGTGTTCAGGATCACTTCGAACAAACCAAGTGTGAAAAACATACAGTCTGAAAACAGTGAATTTGTAATGAAATCCATTTTGCATAGACTTTGTAAATGGATCTCTGACATTCCTATTTTGCATGCCAATGCTCAGGATTGTTTGGAGCAAACCACGCATGCAAAGGATACTGTCTCAATTTAATTTAATATTAAATTAACTTGGCATTTGGTAATGGATCTTTCAGGAATTTGCATTACCTATTTGAAATTGGCAGGCATATGCCATGAGGTTTGAGATAGAATTTCTAGGAAGAGAAAGAGCAATTGAGATAATACTGTATTACCAGAACATGCTAAATGGTAAGGTTTTTCCATTTCCACTTTTGGCAGTTCAGCTTAGTAGAACATTTCCTGTTCCACTTCACAGGAACAAGTATCTGAGAGCACCACTACTTTTACAATGAGAAACCTTAAGCCCAACACTCTATACAAGGTCACTGTGGTGCCCGTTTATGCTGAAGGAGATGGACCACAGCTCTCTGAGAGGGGCAGGACAAGTAAGTAATATTGGTGAAAAAATTGGAGGTCCATCCAAATATGGAGGTCCATAATCTATTAAATACATTTCACATCAGTCATTTGTTGGGATGAAGAGAATGACTACAAACCTTAATTCCATTGTTGTTCTTAGAACCTCTGGGTACTGTGAGGAACCTGCAGGTTATTAATCCAACCATAAATACACTCAATGTTCACTGGGATCCTGCTGAGGGCAGTGTCAGAGAGTACATTGTCATCTACGTCCCCAAAGCTGGTGGTGAACAAGACGTGGTGAGACATGCTATTTTCATCTACAGCCAAAAGTTGTCATCTATATTTTGAACTCCTTAAAGTCAAAGAAAAAAAAAAGCATTTCATTTCATATCCTCTCAAAGATAGGTATTTTGTTTAATGCCATTTAAAAATCAGTGAGACATCAATTCATGAATGGGCACACTGATTGCTCATTGCTTTCTCCATGTCAATTGTGTGTGAACAGGACCAGGTCCCTGGGAGCACCACCTCCACCATTCTGAAAAATCTGGAACCTGACACAGTGTACACTGTTACTGTGGTCCCTGTTTACCATGAAATGGAAGGGAAACCCCTGTCAGAAGATGGAAAGACAAGTGAGTCATAGATTTGCTAATTAGATACAGTATATTAACTAATTTCCACTGCTGGAATCACACAGTGCAAAACTAAACATTTTTCATTCACAAGGCCTCTGTTGCACTGGGAGTTTATTTATGGGGCTATAAGACTGGAACAAAATAATTACAAGGTAATTTTCTATGACAAATCAAATCCATAGAATTGTTGGCTGGTGCGTACCTCTCAGGTTGGATTTGGAGAGTTGTAACATGCAGACTTTCTCTAAAAATAATATAATACATAACATGACAAACCGTGCCAGAAAGTGTTGCTACTGCCATTTTTTCCCCTCTAAGTCTGGGTTTTGATTGCAGAAATGCAGCAATGGGCACCGTGGTGGCATAATGGATGGCTGCCACACAAATCCAGGGTCCCTGTTTAGCAAAACTTTTCTGGTGTTGTGCATGTTTTTACATGGGTTTCCTTCCGGGTTTCCTGGTTTCATCCCAACTTTCAAAAATATGCCAGAAGGTGGACTGGCTACTGGGTGGCATGGTGGTGTAGTGGTTAGCACTGTTGCCTCACAGCAAGAAGGTTCTGGGTTTGAGTTCAGTGGCTGATGGGAGCCTTTCTGTGTGGGTTTCCTCCAGGTGCTCTGGTTTCCTCCCACAGCCCAAAGACGTGCAGTTACATAGGCTAATTGGCTACTCTAAATTGCCCATAGGTGTGTGTGTGTATGGTTGTTGCCCAAGCCCAGAAATGGGAGGGTTGCGGCAAGAACTATGTTCCGATTAATATGACATGTGGATGAGTAGAGTCCACATGGATCCTGACCTGGCAGTAGTGGTGGACAAGGAAGAAGTAGTAGATCGGCTACTGTAATCTTCCCCAGGTGTGAATGTGTGTATGCATAGTGACCAGCCAGTGTATATTCCCCCCTTGTGCTTAGTGCTTCCAGGATAGGCTTCGGATCCATTATTTGGTATGTTATTATTATTGATGTATTTTGCAATTTTTTAACTTTGCTTATTTTCACCAGAACCACTGGGTGGAGTCCAAAACCTGCAGGTAACCGACCCAACTGCAAGCACATTGACTGTTCGCTGGGACCATGCTGATGGAAATCCTCGTCACTATAAGGTTTTCTATGTAACACAACCCGGAACAGCAGAGAAAATGGTAAAAACCAAATGAATGTGCCTTGTCTATTGAAATATATCTATTACTTCTTTTTACTAACACTCAAGCATGTGTTCCAATGTATTGATTTTCTCTTTCTTTTTTCCAACATATAAACAGGAACAAGTGTCTGGCAGCACTACCACCACTGTCCTGCATAACCTAGATCCCAACACTGTCTACAAGGTCACATTGTTGCCCATATATGAACAAAACATAGAGGGCAAACGTCAGTCTGAGAATGGAAAAACGAGTAGGTCCATTTATGTTGTACTGGGATTACATCAGTGATATCCAGTGGCAGTTTTGGATGGTCCAGGTTTGCATCACATGAGCTCCTGTTCTCCTGTGTTTGCTACAGAGCCTCTGGGTGCAGTGAAGAACATTCAGGTGACAGATCCTACTGTTAACTCTTTAAGGGTGCATTGGGACCCGGCTGATGGTGATGTTCGTCAGTACAATATCCTTTATGTGCCTACTGCTGGAGGCCCTGAAAGCATGGTATGTAGTCACAGTGTACATGGATTTTAGAATGACTAATACCCCTAATTTAGGCTCATGCATGACCAGCTCATTAGCCTAAGACTTAGATCGGGGATTACTGATGATGCAAAACAATAATTAGCTACTTAATAATAATAATAATAATAATAATAATAATAACACACCTTTTTCATCAGACTCAGGTGTCTGGAGTTTCGACTAATGCAATTCTCAGGAGCCTAAAGCCGGACACAGAGTACACCATCACTGTGGTGCCAGTGTATTCTGATATGGAGGGGAAGAAACAATCGGAGAAAGGAAAGACAAGTGTGTTTCAGTCAAATTTGTTTTCCTACTACATGTGCATCTACATTAAAGCTCATCATTCTAAGGCTTTCACATTGAAAGCAAATATGTCATTTTTCATTCTGAACTGACTGTATGATGATACAATTTATCTTCGATCAAGAACCTTTGGGTGGAGTGAAGAACTTGCAAGTGACCGACCCAACCACCAGCTCCCTAAGAGTGCACTGGGAGCCTGCTGAAGGAAATGTGCGCCAGTACCGGCTCTTCTATGTGCCTGCTACGGGAGGTGCTGAGGATATGGTGAGATATGTAGACGGCATCCGTCTTCTTTTTGCTCAACCTGCTTTACCTTATATTTGAGACAATAGGGTCTCAGAGTTTAATAGTAGATATTTGTACAGATAATCATTAAAGTTAACTTTACAAGTGACCTGTCACTTTAAACATTTCCCGAAAATATAAAAGTGTTAAATGTATTTTTTAAAATATTGACTCTATGACTAACAACTACTATAGCAAGGAAACATTTATTTAGCTGAATTTTATATATGAATCCACAATCTTGCAAATAAAATATTGAGGTAAAATAATTGGCATTTTGCATGAAACTAGTGTGAATCAGGGTGGCACGGTGGTGTCGTGGTTAGCGCTGTCGCCTCACAGCAAGAAGGTTCTGGGTTCGAGCCCAGTGACCGATGGGGGCCTTTCTGTGTGGAGTTTGCATGTTCTCCCCGTGTCTGCGTGGGTTTCCTCCACAGTCCAAAGACATGCAGGTTAGGATAATTGGTGGCTCTAAATTGACTGTAGGTGTGAGTGTGAATGGTTGTTTGTCTCTATGTGTCAGCCCTGTGACTTGCCCATAGCTGGGATAGGCTTCAGCTTGCCTGCAGCCCTGCATAGGATAAGCGTTTACAGATAATGGATGGATAGATAGTGTGAATTGGTTGTACACTGTTCACCCAATGTTAAACTCAATGTTATGGT
This sequence comes from Neoarius graeffei, assembly GCF_027579695.1. Lineage (NCBI taxonomy): Eukaryota > Metazoa > Chordata > Actinopteri > Siluriformes > Ariidae > Neoarius > Neoarius graeffei. The sequence continues at coordinate 120,635,421 of NC_083571.1, read as the reverse complement.
GTACTATGAGTAATAATTTAGTGAACTACCCCAAGAATATAAATGTCCACTCAGAACTTGGACATAACTACAAAATGGCTGCCACCAAAAATAATTACTGTACAATTCGTAAGTAATAAATTTCCAAATCAGTGTACAAATTCCACAAAGGTATTTTGGGTTTTGTATTCTTTGTTTTGATTGAACGATCTGGCTACTGCCAAGTACAGCTTTTCATGGCATGAAGTTGAACCACTCAGAAATATTAGGCAGCATGAATGCTGTTGCCTATGTGCCTTAGTGTGTGAGTATGTGTTCTAGTGTGTAAGCATCATAGGTTTATGCCTATACAACGAGACTGGGACATAAGATTCTAATGGTTGATGGATAGTAAAATTTGTTTTAGCTCTCATTTTGGGTCCCACTCAAAGACACCCAGCAATCTGCACAAAGATCTTTCTCATACAAACCCCTTTATTTTCACTTTTATATCTGTTCATTTGCATTCTCTTTTCTTTCTCAGGGAGTGTGTAAGGTTGAGAGGATCCATGGGAATAAGATTTCTTGTCCATACTTTGCTCATGTGTTGACAGGAACAAGTATCTGGAGGCACCACCAACACAGTATTGAGGAATCTTCTATCAGATACGATCTACACTGTAACTGTGGCTCCAGTGTATCCTGAGGGAGAGGGCCTTCGCCAGTCAGAGCAAGGAAAGACACGTGAGTACACTTGAAGACATTCCTCATTACTGTTTGCACACCATGTTGTATAATAAAGAAATGTAATTAGCAAGGCCCTCCAGGCACCAGCCACATCCGTACTTTTTTCAAAAGGAAAAAATAAATTTGTGAAACAATTAAGTGATGCATTAGATCATGTACTGTTGTAAATCCTTGGGTTGTAATCGTCACTGAGGGACTTGGGAAGACATAAATGCATAGTTTATGTTGTCTGTTTTCCATGAGTCTGGTTGGTCTGATCATGCTCAGCACATTGATCTTATTTTCACTGTGCCTGTCATGCTTACTCAGAAAATCCCCTGTCTGGAGAAGGCTGATTGAAGAGCTCAGATTTCACTGGAGCATGAATGTATAACAACTCTTCTGTTCTTTCCAACACCCTTCTAAGGAACACGAACAGCGATAGGGAACTATGCATTTATGTCTTCCCAAGTCCCTCAGTGACAATTACAACCCAAGGATTTACAACAGTACATGATCTAATGCATCATATAATAGGGCAATGTTTGCCAAGTTCTCCCATGTTGTACTATTAATATCCAACCAGAAGTTATCACGCTCAATTTATATTGCATAATGTGTATTTGGAACAAATATACACAATACTGTACTTGTCCTCAGTGCCCCAATGCATGAAGAATTGATGCCTCTTGTGGATTTTGTGAATATATCTCAAATTGAGAGCAACAATAGAGCAACATTTGTTTATAGGAAGATCACGCTTGGAGTTCTGCACTGAACTACAAAACAAAAGCCACATCTGCTTCAGTTTTAAGAACAAGCACATTGGTTAGCCCAACTGTACCCCCCAGCTTTGTGCATTCCCAGGATGCAAGCCATAAAAGCCAGTATGCCTGTGTCTACTACTTAGCTCAGCATTTATTTCTGAGCTTAATTGCTATAATGTAGCTCTATTTCCTGTTTACTTTGGGCCAGGTCTGGATGAATTTTATCTTGTTCTAAAGCTTAACTTTTAATTTTCCCAGCTTAGATTGATTTGTCTTTGTGGATTATAACACTAGTTGCGTATCTTGCGTTCTATATTGTTCCACCTCTGCAGTTCCTCGTATTCCACCCAGGAATATCCAGGTTTACCGTCCCACCCCCAACAGCCTCAATGTCCGGTGGGAGCCAGCCTCGGGCCAGGTCCAGCAGTACCGTGTTGAGTATGCGCCGCTCACTGGAGTCCGACCTTCTGAGTTTGTGAGTTACCTTCTCATCCTCTTCTGTTTCCCTTCCTCCCATGTTCCATCCAATTACTCAAACATAATGTCATTTGGAAATATTATTAATAGTTCCATAATTTTAAGTGTCCAGGATAGTGGTGTGGGATACAAAACAATAAACAGTGCCAGTAGTGAATCGAGGCACAGTGTCGAATTCTCTTAACCTGATGCTGGGAGAAAAGTTTGAGTCTTCACATCTTCTCAACTCCACACTACACTATAGCCAGTGGTATCAGTTTTTTAGCTCCCCCAGATGTACAGTTGACTATGAGGAGGATTTTCATGCATAAATCATGCTTTTCCCCCAGCACGGATTCACTGATGTACTTTTGGATTAAGTAATAAACACAGGGCCAGAAGAGGATTTGAGTGCAAGAAAGAAACATGCACAAGACATTTATAAACTCTGTACACGTAAGCAAAACTCTGAGTGAGAAATAATGAGGCTATTAGGAGGTTTTATGATTAGAATATTCTTTGATGCAAGTCTGGATTTTGTTAAAATAAAGACCACATGGAAGTTGATTTGATTTTGCTGTCTCATGACTTTTCCAGTGTCCATGTTTAGAGCTTTGTACTTATACACTTCATACCTACAGTAGGGGCCAAATGTCTGAGTCTACTGCCAAGAAGGCTTTCATTTTGTTATGTGGTATTTCCATAACATTAATAGTTTCTGTTCAAGAACGCATTGCTTCAAAAGGAGACAAATTGAGTGCTAATTGTTGTCAAATTTCAATAATAGTAAATGATATCGACTCAATTAGTATGGACCTCTGTGATGCCTGTATTGCTTTGGTCAAGAAAAAAAAACTGTTTTGTCATAATTAGCGAAGAATGAAGAAATGATTCATAACTCAGAGATTTTTACTCTGTTTGAGCCAAGTCCTGCAATTGATCTCATTTGTACTCATGTTACTCTTATACCCACTGTCTAGTACTGATCAGAGAAGGATGGTATGAGAAATTCAGCAAAAGTTGAATCAGATGACATGATTTAATTCACTTTTTTCAATTTATTGAACACTTATAGTAGCTCAAGCATTATAACAAGTTCTCAGTCTGTCCTGATATGAATATTAGAGGAGAGAGAAAGAGGAGGAAGGCTGGTATGGTTATTATTATTATTATTATTATTATTTTTAATGAGTCCTGCTTTTGAATCTTAGTTCTTTTTAAAGATTCTGTTAGAACATTTTCGTCGGGTGCAGGATTTTGGTAAAGTTCTCAATAATGGCTGTTGTCAAAAGCAATATATAAATAAACTGACTTTCAAATGTCAGACTCATTGTAAAATATATAGTATATGGAATAAAATACAACTCTGATTGCTGTTATCAGAAAATAATCAATGACGGTATGGTGTGATGTGGAGTTATTGTTATTACATAAAGTTGATTATTTTCCAAAAATAGCATATCCCAAAGGGCGGCACGGTGGTGTAGTGGTTAGCGCTGTCGCCTCACAGCAAGAAGGTCCTGGGTTCGAGCCCCGGGGCCGGCGAGGGCCTTTCTGTGTGGAGTTTGCATGTTCTCCCCGTGTCCGCGTGGGTTTCCTCCGGGTGCTCCGGTTTCCCCCACAGTCCAAAGACATGCAGGTTAGGTTAACTGGTGACTCTAAATTGAGCGTAGGTGTGAATGTGAGTATGAATGGTTGTCTGTGTCTATGTGTCAGCCCTGTGATGACCTGGCGACTTGTCCAGGGTGAACCCCGCCTTTCGCCCGTAGTCAGCTGGGATAGGCTCCAGCTTGCCTGCGACCCTGTATAAGGATAAAGCGGCTAGAGATAATGAGATGAGCATATCCCAAAATGTTTTATTGCTCTTATATCACTGCAATTTGCCAACACGTACAATTTACTTCATACAATTCACACTACGTTAATTCATACTTATGACCATTTAATGTTGTGGAACATCTGAAAAACAACTTCTTGTTACCACCTACATTATAGCAGCTACCAGTCTGTCTTTTTTCTGTTTCTTGAAGTTAACAAGAAAAAACAAAAGCAAACAAGCAAACAAAAAACCCAACTTGTCATGTTATTGAGACACCAGAAAGTACTAAGTCCTCTAGCCTGGCTAACGCGACTTCAAAGCTCGGAACAGGCCCTCGTGTTGCGTCACGCTTAGGATGGGCGGGCCCAGGCTATAAGTCCTCTGTCTTGAAGATTCCAGTCGCAGAAAACTTAGTAAACATTACAAAATGTGGACACTGGAGTCTTCTTAAATAAATGTTAAATGAACGTCTCATCATTTTCCTTTGTTTGTTTCTTTTTTTTACTTAGATTATGTCGACACAATTCCCTTTGAATGAGTTGTGACTATAAAAATGATAATGCATTAGAACGAGTGCATTATTATAAATCTGTGATTTGAATTACAGTCAGCACTATTAGATCTGCTGTTGTAGAAAATTAATTTAGACCTTCTGGTCAATCTGATTCAAGAATTCAAAAAAGCTGTGGAAGAAAATTTAATGAAGCTTTATTATTCTTTTCTAAATTGCAAAATAGAAGTTCATGATCGTTCACTTGGACTTTGCAAACCTTGCATACATGAGTGATTCTCAGACCTGCATGCCATGTGTTCTTTTTCTTGTGTAATGAAATAAGAGCTGTCATTGATCTCATGCACAGCTGCATTCCCTGTGACACAATGATTCACAGATAAAACGGGTACTCATCAGTTGGAGTGATAATCCTGCTGGTTGTTGACAGGTACAGGATGGGATTCCCCACAGCTGTGTAACACCAGCAGCAGATGTGTTTAGACGTGAATGGGAGGTGAACCCCAGGCCTGATCTCACCACCATCAGCCATCCAAACTGTTACGTACAGGAGATCGTTATTTAGCATTTAACCCCTCACAGCTTTTGTTTACATGACACATCTATGTGATGATGTCCTTTTGCTCTACTAATCTAAACAAGGGTTTAATGGTGAGGTCATTATGTACATTTGTGTGTGCCAGATTAGTGATGTTCACAGAACTGTTTTAAGTAAGTTGCACTTAAATGTGCTCATCTGCATGTCATCTACATGACGATCCTTTTTGTGAAGGTCTTGGTTCCTGGAAACATCAACAATGCATTCCTGGACCAGCTCGTCCCCGACACGCCGTACTCCGTGAGTGTCTTGGCGCTGTATCCCGATGGAGCTGGACCACCAATCAAAGGAAACGGAAAAACATGTAAGCTAAACTTTATGATTATACTATCAACACATAATATAAACGGAATTTCTAACACTGGCAGGATGTAGAAACATGACAGAATCAGTCATTTGTTATGTATGAAGTGTGTTTGTGCATCTTAGTGTGTGACATATGCTAACAGCGAGTGAATACCATTTCAGTGCCACGTGCCGGTCCCAGAAACCTCCGTGTATTTGACGCCACCACAAGCACACTCAATATCGGCTGGGATCATGCTGAAGGACCTGTAATGCAATACAAAATCACGTATGCACCAATGACGGGAGACCCCATTACTGAATCTGTGAGTATTTATGTAGATTATTCTCTCAGAAACCACGTCAATTTGTTTGAAAGAATTCATATACAATGTTTATCAGAGACTGCCTATACTATACATGATGTCTTATAACGCATAGCGTAAGCCATTATCATAAGTGTATATAAGACACACAAGTTCTTACACACACACACACACACACACACACACACACACACAGTGTGTTTATGCAGTGATGCTGAGTTTGTGAGTATTTATACACAATATTCTAATCATTCCCTCACCAGCCTCTCTTTTTTTTTTTAGTCAATTACACCAAATTGTCACGCTACCATGAAATCATAAATATCTCCATCCTAAACACTTTCCTCTGTCAGCAAACTTAAAGTTACAGCTTTACCTCTGACTGTTACAGAGCGCTTATACTGGAGACTCCTTTCGAAACTGCTAAATAATCATCTCCTCACAGACATGTGAAAGTTCATTATAGAAACTAGAAGGGCACTCGGTAGAGTGCATACCTCTACCATGCCACATATTATCAACTTCAAAATCAAATCATTTGAACCCAGGATGATAATCAAATCAAATCAAGTTTATTTGTATCGCGCTTTTAACAATAAACATTGTCGCAAAGCAGCTTTACAGAATTTGAACGACTTAAAACATGAGCTAATTTTATCCCTAATCTATCCCCAATGAGCAAGCCTGTGGCGACGGTGGCAAGGAAAAACTCCCTCAGACGACATGAGGAAGAAACCTCGAGAGGAACCAGACTCAAAAGGGAACCCATCCTCATTTGGGCAACAACAGACAGCCTGACTATAACATTAACAGTTTTAACAGGTATAACCCTCAACTGTCCTCATGGGGCCGTCCTTCACAGGAGCGGTGCGATAAAACTCCGACCAGACACAGGGCACCAGGATGGATCAAGCAGGTCCGAGGGGCAGAAGAGGCCAGTATCTCAATCCCAGGATCAACATGTAACTCAGAGGGACAGATTGGGGGGGGAGAGAGAGAAAGAGAAAGAAAACATGTTGTTAGGTATGCCCTAAAAATGACAAGTATTAAGTCTGTGTGGTAGGCTCGCAGAGACGAGAGTCTTTACATCAGGCATAACACACAACAATGACATGTTAATATGGTAAAAAATATATCATGACCTGCTCTGGCTGGGTGCTTGATTGGGTGATGGGAGCACACTCCTCAGCAATGATGAGATGCAGATGGGACCCTTAGGGCTGGCCAAGACAATTCAGTTACATTTCACCGGGTCTGGAACATGCGACAGAATGTCTGACGGCCGAAAATTAACCCTAACCCTAGAAAATTAATCAGCACGTTCTGACCAATGATAAAGCTGTAGACCAAATTTTATCAAAATCCATTCACTACTTATTGAGTTACATTGGGAACAGACAAACAAACAAATAGAGGTGAAAACATAACCTCATCCAACATAGCTGGCAGACGGAAGAAGAAGAAGAACTTTATTCATCACCCGTACACTTGTGAAATTCCTCTCTGCATTTAACCCATCTGAAGCAGTGAACACCCACATGCACACACAACAATACCATATTCAAACTAGTCCATTAATATGAACTTGTGGTTGATCTTACTACTGAAATTATTGTCAGACCAACTGTTCTAGAAAATTAATCAGCACCTTCTGACCAATCACACTATCAGAACTGATCCAACAATTCAAAACAACAGCACTGCGGTAATGTTTAAATGTTCGTGTCACTGACCTTGTGAGAATTTATTTACAATATTCCATCCAACACTTTGAAGATATTATAAATTATTATCCATACAGGACACTTTTTCAGTGGAATAAAAACGTGTTCTATTCCCTTCTATTGGGTTTCATTCATTTGGTTTGATAGCATGCAGCATTGTTAGCATATCGCTTATCCTACGTGTATTACGTCACCCTACACAATGGAGAATGAGCGTTGAATATGGTTTACAATATTGCATGGTTGTCAAGACAACATGACATCACACATCAGAGATGTAAAACTTCTGTGCTAGCAAACGACTGTGAGAATTTGTAAACAAACATGACCGCCAGGTTTGCTTTGTTAAATACGGAAGATTTTGAGAGAATTTTGAAAGAGAACTACGCGTTGAACACCCAAAAGGAATGTATAATAATAATAATAATAATAATAATAATAATAATATTGGCTGACTTTTTTTCATGGTCTATCAGATATATTCCATTCAGCTCATCTACAGCTCATTCAGTATCATGCTAGCTGAATGGAATATATCTGATAGACCGCTCAACGGCAGCCAATATTATTTAAATAATTAATTATATAAACTTGTTCATGTGTATGCTTATAGTACGTACATAGTGCAACATCTTATAAAGTTAAAAGTTATATAATCCAGTATGGTGTTCATGCATAATGTCTTGTAATGGAGTTTATAAACAAATCTAACTACTCATTACTGTTTATTGTTACAGGATAACAATGTCATTATATTGCATATACAGTATTTCAGTAGAGTTTACAAAACCAATTTGCATCACTCATGTTGTCCAGATTTATCCATTAGCAGATTGGCACATTAATGTTTCTCATACGATAAATTAGCAAGGATTACAAAGGCCAAAGTGACATCATATTTTAAGGGCAGTGAGTGAGAGTGAAAGCAGAAATTGTTATTCTCTGACCTGAGCAGCTGGTGTTATGTCATTTCAGCTCCTGTTAGAAACTGCTGCAAAAGCAACGGAAATGAAATGATTCTTTTCAGTGACTGTTGAGGGAAATTATTATTATTATGGTTAAAGCAGGAGTTCTCCAGGGACAGGCGTCATGCTCTAATTCTTTTCTTTTTCTTTACTGGTTAATGCCTTGAGCTTCTGAGTGGACCTTGTGTTGGTGACTGCATGTCTCAGAGATTTGTTTGAAGTGGGGTTTCATAAGTGTTGCAATCTCTGTGTGTGTGTGTGTGTGTGTGTGTGTGTGTGTGTGTGTGTGTGTGTGAGATTTTTTTTTTTTTGGCTAGTGCTTTATTCAACATACAGTTACTAATGGAAATCTACAATTGCTCCCTTTGCTCAAAATCCAAATGAAATCCTACTTATGGTTGTTCTTTGTTATAAGCCGAAATTCCATCTGATATCCATACATTTGTCCACAGACTGCTGTTCCTGGAAACAGAAACATCATCATCCTCCCAAATCTGCTCGCTGATACTCCTTACAACATCACGGTACAAGCCATCTACTCTGATGCACCGGGAGGGTCTCTGGTTGGAAATGGAAAGACACGTAAGTGACACTGAAAGGAAAACTGTACACTATTTTCTTTTCTCTCCTTAATACAAGTTAATAATATAAGAAATGCAGCTTGTGATGATCCTGAAAAAATGCAAAATGCAAATCTGCAAAACATCCTCTGACCTGAAAACTTTCCCATGGTGAAACAGCATTACCTTGAACAGCTACAAAGCTGTGGCACTGGAGACTCTTTTGATAAATGTTCAGTGAACGTCTTCATGCATTAAACATCAACATATCAAGGCTTTCCTTATTTTAAATCACATTTTAAATTGCTCATTATTAGTCTTTGATTATGTGGAATGTCTGCCATGCAAACCAATTATCAGACACTATAGAAACAATAACATATTAGAGGGCATCAGTATAAACTTGTATTATTGTCAGTTTCCATAGTGTTTATAGATCCTTGCATTTTTTTAATAAAGGTGTAGCGATACACCTACGCTACTTTTAGCAGCATTAGAAAACATATTGGACAATTTCTTATTCAAGATTCAGATTATTTTATTTCTTTAATATGAAAAATCATATTAACTATATTATGATTCACAAAGAACGTGCTAATTTGTATGGATACTGTCAAAGCCAAGAATTTGTCCTTTTTTTTCAACTGCACAGTACTTTTAAGAACAAAAGATATTTGTTCTTAATTCTGTATTGAGAAAAAAACAAACAAAAAAAAACCTTGGACGAATCAACACTGTCATCTCAGACAACCTGTCTGAAACTGATTACTGATGGGACGCAGGACACTTTTTGAATGGTAGACGTCAGTCCAAGTTAGTTTTGTGTTGAATATATTGGCATGAGATAGCATTACGCCTGGCAGTTCATAGCTACATTAGTGAAACCACTGCAAAAATAAAATAAACCCAGTCTAAACATGCATATTCCCCATGAAGACAGCGTAAACACGGTGCAGAAAAATCATGTGGGCCCTATCAGTAGCGGCTCCGGGCCATGCCAAGCCAATAAGGATTGCTTTACCCAATGGAAATGAGTCATGCTTTAGTGTGCTTTCTCTGGGTAATTGGCGGAACAGATTCAGCACTGAGGTATTTCTCTGCTGTGTGTCTTGGACCAACAGTTGGACTGCTGGAGCCCCGAAACCTTCGCGTGTCAGATGAGTGGTACACCCGTTTCCGTGTGGCCTGGGACCCTGCTCCAGCCCCGGTGCTTGGGTATAAACTCGTCTATCAGCCCACAGGTAGATTTCAATCTGTTTCTGTTCCGAGCTAATATAGTCTGGGAATACATGTACACAAGACAACAAATATACATGCAAGGTATTTATTTTGATATATCTCTTTCAGGGAAAGTGTCAAAATAGTGAAATAGTTATGAAATTAATACAGTTGTGTTCTTGCATGAAAACAAGAAAACATGGACTTGATTGCTTTTATTGTCATTGCACAAGTTGCAAGCTGTATACAAATATACACATCCAAAAGAGATACCATACGTATACACACACCACTAAATTAGTACATACAGAAGTAATAAAGCAGTCAATATGTCCCATTTAAGCACAATAATTTATTATCACTGTAATGGTGAAATATAATGTAGAGACAAGAAAACAGCTAAATAAAACCAAACAAAAACACCTACCTTTATTGATAAAGCCATTCAAATCTGCATGATTTTATATGCAAACATATATAATGTGGATATGAAGAATATGAATATGAAAATGTGTATGTACGTATCACTTTTGACTTTTTTTTGTCATTTGGGCTTCTCAGACAGGGACGAGACACTGGAGGTGTTTGTTGGCGATATTACCTCATATACTCTTCACAACCTGCTACCTGGCACAACTTATGATGTCAAAGTGTTTGCTCAGTACGATGCTGGTGTGAGCGGAGCACTCACAGGACAAGGAACAACACGTATGTGTCTGAATGTTGTGTCTTATAAATAATATTGGGGTTCCCTTGCTCACTCAGGGATTGACAGAAGGTCTGTTTTAGCAGTGCAGTCCAGTAAATGGTATGGTAAAGTTGTAATCCAAAGGCAGCTACACTCACTGGCCACTTTAATAGGAAATTGCTGTTGATTCTAAGATCCCTGTTCTTGGCTGCAGGAGTGGAACCCAATGTGTTCTTCTGCTGTTGCATACTGAGATGCTTTTCTGCTCACCACGGTTGTAAAGAGTGATGATTATATGAGTTAGTATATCCTTCCTGGCAGCTCGAATCAATCTGTCCATTTTCCTCTGACCCTCTCTTATTAACAAGGTGTTTGTTTCCACCCACAGAACTGTCGCTCACTTGATGTTTTTTTTGTTTTCTGCACCATTCTGTGTAAACTCTAGAGACTGCTGTGTGTGAAAACCCCAGGAGATCAGCAGCTTCTGAAATACTCAAACCAGTCCATCTGGCTCAAACCAACACCCATACCACAGTGAAAGTCACACTTAGATCACAATTTTTCCCATTCTGATGTTTGAAGTGAACATTAACTGAAGCTCTTGATTTATATCTGTGTGATTTTATACATTATGCTGATTAGATAACTGTATAAAACAGCAGGTGTATGGGTGTATCTAATAAAGTGTCCAGTGTGTGTATTTCCTGTTATGGAAATGTTGCATTAGGGCTTGAAATAATGAACACAGCATGATGCCTTTGCCTTTCTGATGCACCCAAAAAAATAAATAAATATAAATAAATAAATAATTAAATAATTAAAAAAAAAACTACTCCAACCCTGACCTGGATGAAGTGATTACTGAAGATGAATGAATGAATGAATGAATGAAGGCCACAATACTTCACAGGTGTTCTTTATGCCCGTTATAAACTTGTTTGATATAAAAAAATAAATAAATCCAAGCAAACTGTTTGTATTTGGATGAAAATAAAATGGTCAGTACTACTCGATGCATTCATCCAAAGAAGTAAGAATACATGAAAAGGACAAGAGACAGTTTTCCATGGAATATAATTTTCCTTTCTCTATCTGTGCAGTCTACCTCAATGTGACCAACCTGGAAACCTACAATGTCGGCTATGACCAGTTCTGCGTCAAGTGGACACCTCACCGAGGCGCAACTTCTTACAGGATCAAGCTGAATCCTCTGGATCGTGAGTCACACAAACCACTCTGGCGTGCATTTCGATCATGTCCAGATCGTTTGGTTTAATTTACCCCCTTGTTTGGATAAATAGTTAAAGATGTTTGTCGATGGTTGCCGTAGTGACCCGTCTCTGTTGCCTTGCATTGTGTCATCAGTCTCCTGGAATGACAACACGTCAGTCGCCTGGACTCAATGTTTATCCTCGGTGTTTTTCTTCGTTTATTCTCCATCAAAGGACATATGTAGAATAAACGTGACCACCAAGTTTTAACTGATTCAAATGGGTTAGAAAGTTTTGTTTCTTTCTTTAAATCCATCTGGTTCTTATAGACACATAGATTAAGGGTGCTTAGTTTAAAAAAAGAGGAGGATATTGGAAGATACTGTATGCACACTGTTTGGCAAGTTCCTGAGAGTTAAACAATGAACCAAAGAGGTATCACATTCAAGACACAGAAGAATGTGCCAATTTGGCTGAAAGGTTAAAAAAAATTCACCACAAAAATCCTTGATTAATAAGGAACACACAAGGTCTGTGGTTTAATCAGCAGTTCTTTGGTATCGCATACTAAAGAATTTTACTGATTTTATTAAATAATTATACCGTAGTTAATGCAATTATATGAAGAGGAAGATCTGAGTTTAGATTGGATTAGGACAGTACACAGTATGGGTCCAAAAGCCAAGGACTACATGTCCCATCACATATGATGATCTAATAGAACATTTAGACAATGTTTAAAAAAATGAATGATGTAAAAACATGGCGAAAACAGCTCCTTGAGGAATCTTCATATTAACCTGAGCATATTTACATGTACAGCATAACCCACTAGCTACAAAAATAACATTCTTGACCTGCACTTGAGTAATGTTAAATTGAGTTCACTGAGTCAGTCCTTGGATTTCATTTGAAATACATCATGTGTGCAGTTCTACTATCAATTTGGAAACTGCCAGTTAACTGATTGAACAAGAGAGGCTTATGACCATAGATGTTCTGGGACAGGATGATGTCCAAATTTAATTGAGAGGCTATCTGATTTAACTTTTGCTATAGGTTACTGTCCAGTGAATTTTGAGAGCAATCCCATAATACACAGTTGAGATTTGACAAGACTTTGTAAACCTGGAAGAAGCTATGTGCATAAAAGTGGTCTAAAAGTCAGAGCTCACAGGAAAGATGAAGCGCAAACCAAAAATTCAAACAATACAATTTGCTCATTTGATCAAACTGAACGCCTAATACCAGTGATACTGTTTAATTCACCTTATTTGTAAAGAAGGCAAGCTATGGCCTAATGGTTAGAGAAGCAGCTTTGGGACCAAAAGGTTGCTGGTTTGATTCCCTGGACCAGCAGGAATGGCTGAAGTGCCCTGGAGCAAGGCACCTAACCCCCAACTGCCCCCCCAGGCTGCTCTGGGTGTGTTATGCATTGCTCTGGTTAAGAGTGTCTGCTAAATGCTATTAATGTAAAGAAATTTGGCTTGATCATAGCTTTACTGAAATCAAATATTAGAAGCGATTGGTGCTGTTATCAAGGTTTGTAGTTGCTGAAAATAGCAGCATAATTTGCCATAATAGGTCTGTTAGTGCTTGTTGTAATTCCCAATAATTATAACTACCAAGCTAAGTGGGGCAATGAGCCTCATCCCTACGATTGTACATCATTTAGAAAGCCAGGTAAATCAATGGAAAATTGGCTTATATCTGTCCAATAGCAACATATATATACAACCCTGATTCCAAAAAAGTTGGTACAAAGTACAAATTGTAAATAAAAACGGAATGCAATAATTTACAAATCTCAAAAACTGATATTGTATTCACAATAGAACATAGACAACATATCAAATGTCGAAAGTGAGACATTTTGAAATTGCATGCCAAATATTGGCTCATTTGAAATTTCATGACAGCAACACATCTCAAAAAAGTTGGGACAGGGGCAATAAGAGGCTGGAAAAGTTAAAGGGACAAAAAAAGGAACAGCTGGAGGACCAAATTGCAACTCATTAGGTCAATTGGCAATAGGTCATTAACATGACTGGGTATAAAAAGAGCATCTTGGAGTGGCAGCGGCTCTCAGAAGTAAAGATGGGAAGAGGATCACCAATCCCCCTAATTCTGCGCCGACAAATAGTGGAGCAATATCAGGAAGGAGTTCGACAGTGTAAAATTGCAAAGAGTTTGAACATATAATCATCTACAGTGCATAATATCATCAAAAGATTCAGAGAATCTGGAAGAATCTCTGTGCGTAAGGGTCAAGGCCGGAAAACCATACTGGGTGCCCGTGATCTTCGGGCCCTTAGACGGCACTGCATCACATACAGGCATGCTTTTGTATTGGAAATCACAAAATGGGCTCAGAAATATTTCCAGAGAACATTATCTGTGAACACAATTCACCGTGCCATCCGCTGTCGCCAGCTAAAACTCTATAGCTCAAAGAAGAAGCCGTATCTAAACACGATCCAGAAGCGCAGACGTCTTCTCTGGGCCAAGGCTCATTTAAAATGGACTGTGGCAAAGTGGAAAACTGTTCTGTGGTCAGACGAATCAAAATTTGAAATTCTTGATGGAAATCAGGGACGCCGTGTCATTCGGACTAAAGAGGAGAAGGACGACCCGAGTTGTTATCAGCGCTCAGTTCAGAAGCCTGCATCTCTGATGGTATGGGGTTGCATTAGTGCGTGTGGCGTGGGCAGCTTACACATCTGGAAAGACACCATCAATGCTGAAAGGTATATCCAGGTTCTAGAGCAACATATGCTCCCATCCAGATGACGTCTCTTTCAGGGAAGACCTTGCATTTTCCTACATGACAATGCCAAACCACATACTGCATCAATTACAGCATCATGGCTGCGTAGAAGAAGGGTCCGGGTACTGAACTGGCCAGCCTGCAGTCCAGATCTTTCACCCATAGAAAACATTTGGCGCATCATAAAACGGAAGATACGACAAAAAAGACCTAAGACAGTTGAGCAACTAGAATCCTACATTAGACAAGAATGGGTTAACATTCCTATCCCTAAACTTGAGCAACTTGTCTCCTCAGTCCCCAGACGTTTACAGACTGTTGTAAAGAGAAAAGGGGATGTCTCACAGTGGGAAACATGGCCTTGTCCCAACTTTTTTGAGATGTGTTGTTGTCATGAAATTTAAAATCACCTAATTTTTCTCTTTAAATGATACATTTTCTCAGTTTAAACATTTGATATGTCATCTATGTTCTATTCTGAATAAAATATGGAATTTTGAAACTTCCACATCATTGCATTCCGTTTTTATTTACAATTTGTACTTTGTCCCAACTTTTTTGGATTCGGGGTTGTGTGTGTGTGTGTGTGTATATATATATATATACTACCGTTCAAAAGTTTGGGGTCACCCAGACAATTTTGTGTTTTCCATGAAAAGTCACACTTTTATTTACCACCATAAGTTGTAAAATGAATAGAAAATATAGTCAAGACATTTTTTTTTCTGGCCATTTTGAGCATTTAATCGACCCCACAAATGTGATGCTCCAGAATCTCAATCTGCTCAAAGGAAGGTCAGTTTTATAGCTTCTCTAAAGAGCTAAACTGTTTTCAGCTGTGCTAACATGATTGTACAAGGGTTTTCTAGTCATCCATTAGCCTTCTGAGGCAATGAGCAAACACATTGTACCATTAGAACACTGGAGCAATAGTTGCTGGAAATGGGCCTCTATACACCTATGGAGATATTGCACCAAAAACCAGACATTTAGTAGAATTTAGCTAGAATAGTCATTTACCACATTAGCAATGTATAGAGTGGATTTCTGATTAGTTTAAAGTGATCTTCATTGAAAAGAACAGTGCTTTTCTTTCAAAAATAAGGACATTTCAAAGTGACCCCAAACTTTTGAACGGTAGTGTGTGTGTGTGTGTGTGTGTGTGTGTGTGTGTGTATATATATATATATATATAGGTTACTTAAAATAGACAATTAGTCTTTCAACAGAAATTAAAACGTACATGTGAAGATTAACAGTATTTTCAATGGCTGATCTGTATGTTTAGACTTAGCCCAAACTACTCCTATGGACAAGTCACCACTCACTACAAATTAAGAAATAGGATGTGATTTAAAAGTCAGATTCCCTGCTGAATTATATTTCCAGGCATGGACTGGCTTCACTAGCCAGTATTTCTTTTACTTTTCCCCCCAATTCCAAATTGCACATAGTGCTGCCTTTCTTCAAGTCTAACACCTTATTTTTGGTTCAGATAGTAATACATCCATGTATTATGCATGACTCTGTTATTTTTCTTAGTTTGAATGAAAGAAAGCTGTTCAGGAAATAGAACATAACAAAACAGTATTAGTTTTGATCACTGATAAAATAATTGGCCTTATTTGATGATTGGACCCTCTGTCCAGTGTAAGAAGTGTTCCTGTTAAAGAGCCATTATTTAGTCGTCATCTTGCCTGTGTTCATGTTACTTTGTCTGGTCTTTCAGCATCTGCGAAAGGTCAGCAGGAGATCACCATCACAGCTGCGCAGAGTCAGTACTGCTTCGATGGCTTGAGTCCTGAGTCTCTGTACAGCGCCACAGTGTTTGTACAGACTCCTAATCTGGAGGGGCCTGGAGTCAGCACCAAAGAGCGCACGTGTGAGTATTAAAGTCTTTCGGTTCGATCTGAGTGGTAACTTGCATGTACTAACTGTTTTGATCCAGAAAATAATCTTATCCATTTGATTTGGTTTCTTACAGTGGTAAAGCCAACACCGGTGCCAACTCTTCCTCCTACTCCTCCTCCTCCACCAACCATTCCTCCTGGCTGGGCAGGTCAGCACTCTCCTACACAAGAATATACAATACTGAAAAACTCTATACTGTAGGTAGATTTCAGTTTTGTAATCTTTTTAAAATGATACTGAAAAATGGAAAAAAAAATCAATATGGATTTGGACCCTCATAAGTGGACAACAAAATGATATGATGTGGTTATGACCTTCCCTTACTTCTTAACAATATTTGGCAAAAACAACTAAATATCATGGCTGATCAAGTAATCATGGGAAATTGTATAATTTCCTTTTTGGATGAAATGTTCTTGCATTGTCCAGCGCTTTACTTTGCAATGAAACTGAGCAGACAGCTGTCAATTTGACATTTGTCTGAGTGGAAAGAGGTGAAAATGAGCTGTCCTGTGTCCAAGACGTATGAACATTTGTCAAGATTGAATATCTCTGTAGCGTGCATGCAGTGTGTAACACTGTCTGGTGTGGAAGCTATTAGAAATTTAAATATTCTGTTGGAGAAATATACCTACGGTCACATCCAGATAGAGTGGGTCATCTCAGATAGAGTGGTGTAACGAAACTGTTTTGACTGGACTGGGAATTAACTGTGTTAAAACAGATGGTTTAGCATGACCTCAGAAGTGATTAGATTTAGTGAACAAAAATGGTCACTACATTTTCAATCATTCAGTGACTGGCATTGAAAAAATACATTGAGTGAATACCTAGAGAGAGAGAGAGAGAGAGAGAGAGAGAAAATCAAGCTGAGTATTTGAACTTACTTAAGGCTCACTCACAACCCACCATACGTGCTACTACGGGCGGTCTAAGGTAAAAAATCTGGCAAAACCATGCTTGAGGGGGGCGTCGTGGATAAGGTGCCATACCATAAATCTGGGGACCAGGGTTCGATTCTGACCCGAGGTCATTTCCCGATCCCTCCCCATCTCTCTCCCACTCATTTCCTGTCTCTACACTGTCCTATCCAATAAAGGTGAAAAAGCCTAAAAAAAATCTTTAAAAAAAAAAAAAACATGCTTGAGACCATGCACGACACTTGTGTGTGTTCAACGCCGTAGAAGGTCGCAGACTGGCCATGGAGACTTTTGGTCCTGCACATGCAAATTCTCTGGGTCTTGCAAAAAAATCAAGAACGCATACACTACGTACGGGACCCGTACTCCTTTTGTACGCCTGAACCAAGTCAGCAGCACAGCTAGTAGGGGCTTTTTGCGATGACACTAAGACGCACGAGTGACGTGCCTCAGAAGTACTACACAAGTATCCACACCTGCTATTTGTGCAGCCCCCAAGACAGAAGTACATCTCACTTTCTACCCCCATGCACACAGTACACGCGACCCACATGCAACACGAGGGGCAAAACTCTGAGTATATATATTGGGGGAAGAACCAAGGAACCAATCATGTAGCGTGTAGCATTGTAGAAGGGAGGAAGACCACCTCATTTGCTGTTTTTATTTGAGTATATGTTAATTTACCATGCAAACGTCAAATAATAAAACATGAGTATAAGGGAATAACGCATTTTATTACATTGTAAAAAATCCCAACTAAATAGCCCAACAGTTTGGGCACTGAAACACACTTTGACTCCGAGTTACTGTCCTGCTCCTGCTGAGGGGTGGGACGGGGTGTCGGGATGTCCTTGTCCTCATCACTGAGCATGGCACAATGGCCTGACAGCGATGATGGGATTGCAGTGTCCTCACTTCTGGGCGTCGTTAGCTGAAACATACATGAAAATTAGCATATATAATGTTAATTACATAAGCATATAGATACTGAAATGAACGTTTAAAGCATGTGTATTATAGTGCAAGAGGTTTAATTAGTATTTACCTGTGAAAATCCCTCTGGCGGGGTGCTGTGCCTTCTGCTGGGTTGAAGGCAAACTTCTCCCTGTCCGTGCAGGGCTCGCCAGTGCTGCTACAATCATCATCAAATTCTTCCTCCTCCTCCCCCTCTGCTGTTTCAGGCTGGGTTACTTCACTTTTGCTCGCTTCTTCTTGGGTCCCATTTTCTAAACTTTAAACTGAAAATTTTCAAATTTTTCCCACAAAATATCCAATGTTCTTCAGTTGAAAGACAGATGCAGAATGCTGCAGACACACTTTTATACCCACTCCTGGCTTGCGTCACATGCAAGTTGAGTAATTGTCGTGCTAATCCCGTGCGTCACACATGCTTCACAAGTGCGGCCCGAACTCCTAGCACAGGAAACTGGTAAAATGCAAGTCACACGCACTCCACACTCACTGATCATGTGCGTCAGACATATGCTTTCTACGGGCTAACGGCACAATTTTTCTCATGCCTCAAGGAAGTCAGGCGTGCAACCTGTACTTTGGGGACAAGTACTTTGCCCGTACTCCTCCCCAAACTTTCTCTTGGGTTCACCACGACCCTGCGGCACAGCTGCAAGCTACCAAACCCTGCGACCCGTGCGTGTCCAAAACACTTACAGTGGGTTGTGATTGTGGCATTAGTTAAAAGCTTTTGCGCATGTGTAATCAGAATCATTGGCCCAAGAAAAGTGGAATTCTCTCTCTCTCTCTCTCTGGACAGACCCCAGCTCCACACTGGAGTCTTTTCAAATCTGTTTTCTTTTCTGAATCTCCTGCCCATATTTACCCATGGTGGCCACATGCTGGAAGGCATATCTGTTTCCACTTGATGCATGTTGCTCAGTTCAGGTGTTAAGAGAGACCAGAAAGTGTTTTACTCAATCTATGTTTTACATAATTAAAAAGCACACAATGGTGTACGTGTAGTACATGGCAAATTTTGAATTATGCTGCAGTGCATCAGGCAAACATTATCTTTTTTTTTAATGCAGCCAGTTTTATTCTGAGTTAAAAGCGTTATTAAATCTCTCAGCCTTTAGTCATCAAATGTTCTTTTGCTTTTGTTTATTTTCACACAATCAATTAATGGAGTCACTGCAATGTCTACAGTAAATGGCTTTGTAGAACTTTTTGTTCCATATGTCTGATTCTAATTGGAAAGCACAAGCTTTGCACAGATCTTCATGAAGGAGCCTGAGTAACAGACTGTGGTACTGAATGGAAATGACTTGTTTTTCTGCTTCAGTTTGCAGAGGTGCCAAGGCAGATGTTGTGTTCCTCATCGATGGCTCATGGAGCATCGGCGAAGATAGCTTCCACAAAGTACGGCAGTTTATTTTCAGTATCATGGGAGCTTTTGATGTCATCGGTCCATCAGGAATGCAGGTATGGTCAAACTTTCCAGGGAACTGTTTAGCCTGAAACAGTACAAAGAGCTTTCATTGGAGAATCAGAAACCAAATGCTCCTACCAGAAACTCTGAATTAGTTGCATTAATTTTGAAGTATATCTTGCCTGTTTCTGGACTTTGTACATTCATGTACAATACTAACATCTATAACAAGATATAATACAACCCCAGTTCCAAACAAGTTGGGATGCTGTGTAAAGCATAAATAAAAACAGATTTGCAAACCATGGAAACCCTATTTTTCATTGAAAATAGAACAAAGACAACATATCAAATATTGAAACTGAGAAATCTTATTGTTTTTTTTTTTAATATATATGCTCATTTTGAATTTAGTGCAGCAGCATGTTTCAAAAAAGTTGGGACAGAGGCAACAAAAGACTGAAAAAGTTAAAAAAAAAAAACAAGCAAAAACTAATTTGGTTAGTTGGCAACAGATCAGTAAGATGATTGGGTATAAAAAGACCCTCCTAGAGAGGCAGAGTCTCTCAGAAGTAAAGATGGGGCGGGGTTCACCGCTCTGTGAAAGACTGCATGGGCAAACAGTGCAACAATTTAAGAATAACGTTCCTCAGTGTAAAACTGCAAAGAATTTGGGTATGACATCATCTATGGTCCATAATATCATTAAAAGACTCAGAGAATCTGGAGAAATCTCTGTGTGTAAGAGACAAGGCTGAAAACTGACACTGGATGCCTGTGATCTTCAGGCCCTCAGGAGACACTGCATTAAAAGCAGACACGTGTCTGTAGTGGAAATCACTGTATGGGCTCAGGAACACTTCAGAAAACCATCGTCTGTGAAAACACTTCATTACTGCATCCACAAATGCAAGTTAAAACCAGATATAAACAATATCCAGAAACCCCGCCCCCTTCTCTGGGCCCGAGCTCTTTTATGATGGACTGAGGCGAAGAGGAAAACTGTCCCGAGGTCTGATGAATCAAAAGTAGAAATTCTTTTTAGAAATCATGGACCCCACGTCCTCCAGGCTAAAGAGGAGAGGGACCATCCGGCTTGTTACTATAGAAAGAAAGACACAACTTTATTCATCACACGCTTATGAAATTCCTCTCTGCATTTAACCCATCTGAAGCAGTGAACACACACATGCACACACATGTGAGCAATGAGCACACACACACACACACACACACACACACACACACACACACACACACACACACACACATATATACCCAGAGCAGTGGGCAGCCATGCTAACAGCACCTGGGGAACAGTTGGGAGTTAGGGGCCTCGCTCAAGGGCACCTCAGCCCAACGCCGTCCCATATTAACCTAACCGCATTTCTTTGGACTGTGGGGGAAACCAGAGCACCCGGAGGAAACCCACACAGACACGGGGAGAACATGCAAACTCCACACAGAAAGGCCCTCGCCGGCTGCTGGGCTCAAACCCAGAACCTTCTTGCTGTGAGGCGACCGTGCTAACCACTTACACCACCGTGCTGCCATGTTATCAGTGCACAGTTCAAAAGGCAGCATCTGTGATGGTATGAGGGGGCGTTAGTGCACATGACATGGGTAGCTTATACATCTGGGAAGGCATCATTAATGCTGAATGATATAAACACATTTCAGAGCAATATGCTGCCATCCAGACAAAATCTTTTTCAGGGAAGGCCTTCCTTCTTTCAGCAAGACGACGCCAAACCGCTTTCTGCACATATTACAACTGCATGGCTCCATAGTAAAAGAGTCCGGGTGCTAAACTGGCCTGCTGCAGTCCAGACCTGTCTCCCGTTTAAAACATTTAGTGCATTATGAAACACAAAATACAACAAAGGAGACCCTGAACTATAGAGCAACTGAAATTGTATATCAGGCAAGAATGGGACAACATTTCTCTTTCAAAACTACAGTAATTGGTCTCCTCAGTTCCCATACATTTACAGAGTGTTGTTAAAAGTAGAGGTGATGAAACACAGTGGTAAGCATGCCCCTGTCCCAAGTTTTTTGAAACGTGTTGCTGACATCAAATTCAAAATGAGCATATAGTTTTAAAAAAACTGTAAGATTTCTCAGTTTTAACATTTGATATGTTGTCTTTGCACTATTTTCAATTAAATTTAGGGTTTCCATGATTTGCAGATCTTCATATTCTGTTTTTATTCACATTTTACACAATGTTCCAACTTTTTTTTGGAATCTAGGTTGTAGTTTTGAGGATCAGGAAAGTTGACCTATAGAAAGTGCCAGGAATAAATTTGCTCTGTATTTAAAGCAAGCATAAAGGGTGTTATATTATTTCAACAGATAACTAAAACAAAACTAAAAATAAAATAGCTGCTGCTACTTTAAAAGGAGAAGGTCAATCAAATCAAAAGGACAAGGTTTGCCAAAGTTAATGCATAGCTAATATGGAAAAAGCTATATTAATATAATATTATTATTATTATTATTATTATTATTATATCAATTACATTACAGGCATTTAGCAGACGCTCTTATCCAGAGCAACATACCCAGAGCAGCCTGGGGAGCGGGGGAGGGTTATGTGCCTTGCACAAGGGCATTTTGCCCATTCCTGCTGATCCAGGGAATTGAAGCAGCAACCTTTTAGTCCCAAAGCTGCTTCTCTAACCATTAGGCCATGGCTTCCCCAATTCAAGTAACCCCAAATTTGGTTGCAATAAACAAAGTCTCGTATTTTCATACACATGGTTTATTATAGGGTCATTTGTTTTGGGGTCTGAGTTCAGATGAGAGTGAGCTCAACGTCTAAAGTTGACAAATTTTAAAATTTCATTTTTACTTTTGCCCATCAGTAGACAACAACAACCTCAGGGTAATAGAGGTTGCAACACAGCACATGTATTTTGGCCATATTTTAAGATATTTTATGATTTGTTTTGGCCATAATAAATTCAGATATGCTAGCCAAAAAGCTGAAAATGTGACCAAGGTACTGGCAGACAGCAACAGTTTCCAAGCAGTGATTAACAGGCCAATCTAAGAAAGCTGAGATTTGGGATCAATAAGCCAATTCCCTTTTACTCTTATTGTATTACACTTGAAGCAAGGAAAACAGAAAGTTTAAAGATGATTTGCCAGAGAGATTTCATCTCATCTCATCTCATTATCTGTAGCCGCTTTATCCTGTTCTACAGGGTCGCAGGCGAGCGGGATCCTATCCCAGCTGACTACGGGCGAAAGGCGGGGTTCACCCTGGACAAGTCGCCAGGTCATCACAGGGCTGACACATAGACACAGACAACCATTCACACTCACATTCACACCTACGCTCAATTTAGAGTCACCAGTTAACCTAACCTGCATGTCTTTGGACTGTGGGGGAAACCGGAGCACCCGGAGGAAACCCACGCGGACACGGGGAGAACATGCAAACTCCGCACAGAAAGGCCCTCGCCGGCCACGGGGCTCGAACCCAGGACCTTCTTGCTGTGAGGCAACGGTGCTAACCACTACACCACTGTGCCGCCTGCCAGAGAGATGTGTGTTATTTTTCTCTGCTGAGCTTCATGAAATGTATCAAGTCTTTGGTGTTAGTCAAAAGTGATGACATGAAACACCACAGAGAAACAAAACATAACCGCTTCAAATTGTTGTATTTTTAAACATGAACTAATCACTAACTAATCATGAACAAATCAGAAGGAATTTTATTTAGCCAGATCTTCACAAATAGTAGTTGAATTCCTGTGTAATGTGTAAAGTTTTCCATTTTGACTGGGATTTATTGATCATTTCCCTGCGTTTGTGGAGACAGGTTGCTTTTGTTCAGTACAGCGACGATGCCAGGACTGAGTTCAGACTGAACAGTTATGATGATAAAGGCACTGCTCTGTCAGCCATGCAGCTTATCCAATACAAGGGAGGAAACACAAAGACAGGTATTGTGGATCTCCCACTTACCCTCAGCTACACTATTACACACTACTTGCTTATCCACGGTATTCCTGAAACTCTGCTCTGTAATTTAAAATGCTGACATATTGGATTATACCAAAACAATATTATGAAAAGATGACATTATTTCACTGCGCCTTTCTACCATTGACCTATGGGATATGAAGATGAAATAGTGTGTTTAGTGTGCGTATGATTATTTTACAGTGAAGAAAAGTTCAGTCAGTAATTTAATAGTCTTAAAAAAGTGAACATGAGGACAATCTGTGTATCTGCTATGTAGGTGTCGCTCTGAAATACGTGCACGACAGAGTGATCACCTCAGACAGTGGAATGAGGAGGAACGTCCCGAAGGTGGTGGTGGCTGTTACTGATGGACGTTCTCAGGATGAAGTGCAGAAAAATGCTGCCAAGCTGCAACATGCTGGTAAGATCCTGAAATTTTACTGGCAACCCAGATTACCCAATTGCAGCCTGGGCCATGGCAAGATACTACATGTGCAGAGAGTTATTATTTTTTAAACAGTAGGTACTGATAAAGATTGTATTACAGATTTTTTTACAAGCATTTTCTGTTGTTTAATGTGTCTAAATGCTGACATAAACATGTACAGTATGTACAAAGCTTTATTCAGCTTTTGGATAATGTTACAATTCAAATGTAGTTATATGTGAAGATTCACTCCTTCTCAGAACATACTGTTGTAATATGACTCTCATATTGTTTAATCAAGACAACACCAATCATTACTATTAAAAATGTATTGGAAGTTATTTTTAATTCTATTCAATTCTGTACTGTTTTTTGTACACAGATTTTGACAGGAGACACTGCCACAAAGCAGCTTTACAGAAATCCAGATATAAAAATGATATTTTAAATTGAGCCTGTATTATCTATCTATCTATCTATCTATCTATCTATCTATCTATCTATCTATCTATCTATCTATCTATCTATCTATCTATCTATCCCACACCAATTTAATTAGTTAGTTCTCGGATTTTTTCAGGAAAAATATGAAGCGAGCGAGCGAAATAAAAATAAAATTTAAAAAATGCTCTGATGGTAAAATTAGCGATGGAAATTGAGGGCTTTCATAATAAACAAAACAAAGACAATACATTATTGTTACACATTTCATATGGCTCTTTTAATAGCTTACCTTATTTCCACCCGTATGCATTAAGGGCTCTGGCTGCACGTCTTTTATCAGGCAAACCAGTAAACAGAGAGGCGAAATAAACGATTGAATTACAGTCAATTGAACGTCTACAATGCACAGAAAAAAAGATTTGGCCAGGAGGAGCTACTTCTGATGGCTAAATACTTCGAATGAATTTTTGTTTGCCCCTCACATCAATCAGTGAAATATATAAATCAAACCCACCTCCACAGAGCTGTAGTCCAAGTTGGCACATCGCAGGGTAACAAGCTCACGGCATCTTGAGTACAACTGTGCAAAGTTTTCCCCCTCTTGAATTTCGACACACCTGTCAAAGATTTTACGCTTCTGTTCGCTGAATATCCTAACAATCACAAACAGGCTTTGCAGGATTCCCCTCCACAGGCATGTTTCTCCCACAAGTCTTTATCTAAAGTGAAAGGGGCGATTTGATTGGTTTTCGACGTCATGTGACCTCAACCTGCAGTCAATTTCGATTTTTTTTTCATTTTGCATTTTCTTCAAGCAGCGATTCCGAGAACCAACTAATCGAATTGGTGTGGCCTTATCTATCTATCTATCTATCTATCTATCTATCTATCTATCTATCTATCTATCTATCTATCTATCTATCTATCTATCTGTTATTTTGCTGGACAAGCTCTAACAGGAAATACCAGCAATTAGCAACGGAGCCTTCTGAAATATATGTTGAGAAATCGACGTGCAAAACTTTGGAATTAATTAAGATTGTAATTTTAATTAAAAAAAAGAATATAAGTAAAAATTTTGATTATTAAAAAACAAAATTGACTCTGGCTTGACCACGAGGTCTGTTCTATTATACAGGTTTCAGTGTGTTTGTGATTGGAGTGGCTGATGTGGACTTTGTTGAGCTCCAGAACATCGCCAGCAAGCCAAGTGAACGCCATGTTTTTGTTGTGGATGACTTTGATGCCTTTGCCACGATACAGGACAATCTGATCACCTTTATCTGTGAGACTGCATCTTCCTGTAAGTGCAAGTCCAAAATGCCTGTTCAACTGTTCAAAAATGCTGAAACTGTTGAGTTTTTTTTTTTTTGACATGGGTAGCACTGAAAATGCTCATGCTTACGGAGTCATCAGTCATGGCTTTACAGTACCAGTCAAAACTCTGGACACCCCTTCTAATTCAATGTTTTTTCTTTAGTTTTGTTAATTAAGTCACTTCATGTCTTAAAGTATTGATGGATGTCGTTTCCCTTTACTCAGTTGTTCGGTTCTTGACATAATATGGATTACTACAGTTGTGGAATCGGGATATTTACTGTATTTTTTTTAAATTTACTATTTACTGTTTTATCTTAAATGCATTAAGAAGGCAAGAAATTGCACTAATTACCTTTTGACGAGGCACACCTGTTAAGTGAAAAGTATTCCAGGTGACTCCCTGACATGAAGCTGGTTAAGAGAATGCCAATAGTGTGCAAAGTGTCATCAAGGGAAACGCTGGATATGCTGAAGAATCTAAAATATCGAACATATTTTGTTTGATTTTTTACACTTTTTTGTTTACCATACAATTCCATATATGTTTGAGATGTTATTTCATAGTTTTGATGTCTTCAGTTTTGTTCTATAATGCCTATGAATGAGTAGGGGTATACAAACTTTTGACTAGTACTGTAGATAAGTATATCTTTAACAAGTATCAATGAGGTAAATGTTTGTATTGGTTCTACATACATTATTAAATGAAATAGTTTATGATACTTCACTAAAATTTTGGTCCGTAGTTTAACATTTTTTTTAAGTCTTATGACTCGTGTTTCTCAGACTCTGTGCATTATTGTAAGTGTTTCCTGATTCCTCTCACAGCTTGTCCTCTGGTCTTCGTGAATGGCTTCACCTCTCCAGGTACAGATAATACTTATATTAATATCATCAGTAATAATCTTTATAGCATTATGTATGTACATATATGTAGACGTGTATTTTTGAAACCATTAAAGCATTTTATGGGTTTCTAAACAATGTTTATTTCTTCAAAATATTCAAGCATATTATCCATGACAAAGCATATAGTAAAACATTAATTTTAAAAAATCTGCAAACATGAATAGAATAATAAATATATAGAAAATATTATACAATAAAATAAAGGTGCC